>NC_133815.1:6806279-7106279 GCF_043250625.1 Sebastes fasciatus | reverse complement strand
AATTGTTGTGTTGTGAAAAAATGGAAAAATAAACTAAACAAAAAACAGTAAACGTGGTGCGTTAAATCTCACTGGTGACATTGAATTAAAAGTCTTTGTCCTTGTCGGGCGACACACTGTTATCACTCACACCAACCTGTTGCCCTCACTATCTATATCACCCAGCCGATCACCTCAGAATAGCACATGCTAATATCATGGAGACAAACAACGCCCCAGGTGAAATTACTATGAGATTATGCCATCATTTATGTGACTAATGCCGCCTGTTTTCCATTACCTAAGCTGGAGGGAGGGGCAATTTATGCAGGAAAACCTGCTGAATTAGGGCTCTGTTGAATGCACAGGAAGTTGGTGACATTCGTTGGAGTCCGCCATTGATGCCATCGGGGACATCAATAAATCATGTTGCAAAGCAGGATCCTGCGCACTGATCCAACGCAGGCTTTGTCCCACCAATCATTCATTGTTAGACTCAATGTCAGGGGACAGAGGCCAGAGCGGCTGTCACTGGATCTAAAGTTACACTAGTGAAATAAAAAACAACATTTACTCCCGCTGATGAAATTCTGCATGAAACTTTTGGACTCGTATGTTAAGACTCCGTTCCAGAAGAACCACATTGTTGAGGCGCTTTAATCAATCATACTGGAGCACTTAGTGTGTGGTATGCAGGCTATCAGTGCTTATGCACTAGCCTGGCTGCATGATCAATCCTGAAGGGAGTTGGGGGAGCTGCTCGCCGTGGACAGTAGGATATTTATCTTTCTTTCCAGGGGTCACCTCATGCTACATGCAATGGAGAACGATGTGGCTCGAATGTGCAGTGACCGGCAGGCTGGTTGTGTCGCATCATCAGCGGACAGCTGGCGGTGGCACTATTTGAATTGGAGGCTCGACAGGAAGCCAAAAATAGGAGCTGCAAAATCATCCATCAATGAGGCTCGTGACGGTTCGTCAGGCGGCACTTCTGAACTGTTACTGCTCCGTCATCTCCCTGCTCAGGCTGCATAGGGAACCAAATGCAGATAAGGTCACATGTGTGATTAAATACCTGAAAATACTGTATATCATAATGATGTCTTGTCTTATATCTTTACTATCATTAATGCTCTCTTTGTTTTATTGCTCTGAACGCTTATAAAATATTTACAGAGCTGGTTTCATTTTAATTTAATTATATTCCTGTAGTCCTGGGACTACAGATAACAAATAGCCTTTTAGATAGTTCTGGCATATGTACAGTTGTTTGTTAATGTTTATTCATGTGCACTGCCCCTGTTAAATTAATTAAACAGTAAAAAAAATATAGATTGTAGTTGTTTTAGGGGGTAATGTCCATTGGTTGGGGGTTATGCAGCAATTTTCGAATAATAATCGACTAATTCCCAGTGATTTTCTAATAGTATTTTTGCTTGGAATGCACATCCCTAGTTTGTTTATAGCCTAATGTTAGCTTTTTACTTTTGGCGAATGCATTTACGCTTCAAAAATCATAAAAGTGGTGTTCATTTGTGGGGATTATCTTACTGAACAAAACGTGTAAGTATCATAAACGTGTGTTTGCCACGGAGCTTATTTTAGCTTAGTATCTTGATTAATGGACCGTTTTGGTAACTTGTCATCCTGTGTAGGTGGAGGTTTTACCACTTAATAGCTCCACTTTAGCACCATCATTTTCAGTGCTGTTATTTGATAATATTTTTCTAACCTGAAAGCAGAAACAGACAAAAGATCTAAAGTATTACTATTAATTAATCCGAGTTAACAGTTCATTTATAGTTTCTACAAATGTATTTCCCAGCATGAAGGTGTAAATGATTAAAAGAACTCTGTCCACAACCAGGAAAAAAATACTAGTAGAGAAATACTGAATCCTTTGTATATTTAATGTTTTGCTGACCTAAAAGTAGGTTTTTAATTGTAGAATATTAACTGCCTCAAGGTCGCTACAACCTCCTCAATGATACCTATGGTCCTCATCAAAAGGTATCTAACAAAGCCTGCATGAAGACCTTCATGCGATCAAACCACTTCTTTCTAAAATGTACTACAAACTTTTGTCAGCTTTTCCAGCATCTGCAAAGGTTTATTTAGGATCTGCTTGACTAGATCTATGAAACTAGATCGAAGGTGTTTGAATAATAAATATAACCAGTAAGTGTCTATCAACAACTATGTCAACGTGTCCTTGAGCAAAACTACACTATCACTGTAATAAAATCATGATCGCCTGAGACGTAAATGCACAACAACTAAAGGGAATCGCTGTAGTCCATCTCATTATCTAATAGGATAAACATACATTACTGCTAGTTTGGAGGCCCTAGGGCATCGAACCACAACCAATAATTAAAGATGTCCTCCTCACCACCCAGCCGGCCCTCCATGGATCACATTTAGCCTCGTTTATGTTAATCACAACCACTCCTCAACGGTGGACAAACCTCCATGGGATTCCCCCCAAATCCCTCGGGGCAAATGGAGAAGGCTTTATCTACGGCGCTCATCAGAATACCAATGAGCTTTTATCACATCATACCGGCACACACACACACACACCGCGGCTCCGCTCCCTCATACTAAATGAATTCATATCTCACTTTCCAGGATAAAGGCTGACAGACCCAAATCAAAGCCATCATAAGCCTTAAATGGGGAGTTTTGTTGGAGGTAAAGTCCAAACCTTTAATTTAAAGCTTTGACGTGCCGTCAGACGGAGCCACGGAAACCGATCAGATCCATCAGCTTCAGGCGGACAAAACCTTTTATCAGCCGGTGAGCTGTCTGACTAACTGCTGGTAAGATTGGATTATCACGCCTGGACAGAGCACTATCGGCCTGACTCACTTCAATAGACCAACAGTACTACTACAGTACTATAGCACTACTACTACCTGTGCCATAATTACACAACTAATAGCAATACTGGAAGACAACGGTGGAATAGTGGAATACATCCATGCTGGAAACATGAGTGCCAACCGGGTAGTTTGTTGTGTTGGATTACAGAAAGCGCAGCTTAGTGTTATCTAAAAGATTTTTAATGTCACGGCTGAATATTTAGATGATTTCGACAACGTGGAGGAGGTCTTTGAATTTGATGACCGCCCGTATTTATTTGAGCCAGAATATACGGATAATCAGATTTCACAACGAGACTTCTCCTTGAGCGAGACTCGGACACAATAACAAACAGAACCGGATCAAGTGAAAGGTATAAAACGTTTTATTTCTATGTAGGGTCATTTCTATAATGTTGTCAGACACTTATAATAGCAATTTGAGCCTGTCAGTGGCCAAAACAAACACTTTTAGTGGACGTAACGTTACATTGACGCTGCTCACTTGCCCTTACAGCTCGTTTCACGGCTGCTAGCTACAGCGTTCTCCCTCAATACTGGACTAATTTCAAAAAAATGTTTTCCCCATTAGTCACTTAGACTAATTAGGGAAAATAGGTTCCAGGTTAAAAATACCACAGTTACCCTTTAAGTATAGTACTTAAGTAAATGTACTTTCCACCACTGCTGGGGCTTGAGCCCTGTAAACGTCTGCGTAGGCGCTGTTCTTACTACTACAACTACTAATCCTCCTCCTCTTCATCCTGTCACTGTTACTGAAACAATAGATAGGATGTGTCATTCTCAGTACACGCATATTTGAACACAAGACTTTTCAGTTAAGGTTAAGGTTAAGGTTGTAAAGAAAAAACTCAATACGTAGAAGTGTAAGGCTATAAAGACTGGATGAGTCAGGTGTTCTCATCCATTTCACCCTAAAAGGAAACAAATGCTTTTCCTTCCTGTTCGGTGACGTATGAGCACACTCATCTTGCATGAATGTAGCCCTTCTCAATTGACAATACCAAGTTTTCTTCATTTAACACCTCACAAACACAAAGACAGAACCATCTGGAGTTCATCCTCATGCAGAGGCGTATACGTGTCCTGGGTGTATGAATATAGTGTCATCTCTTTACAGTAGCACAAACAGACACATTCCTCTGGTTTGCTCCTGGGTGTGTTCGTCTGCCATTCTGGGGAGAGTGTCGGTCCCGTGGGGGGAAACAGACAGATAGGGCACATCCTCTAACCCGCTTGAACCGTCCTGGTGGAGGAGGACTGGACTGGGCGGAGTGGTGGAGAGGCGGAGCGGGGAGGGCGCTACAGATGTGCGCCCCGAGATAAGAGGGACAAGCTTTCGTAACAGGATAATGGCTTCCTGTTTGAATGCTCCGCAAATTGTTTGTCGGGGTTACGGCGGCTTTGAACAGAGACGCGTTTATCTGAGAATCAGGCGAAGGGAGAATTCAAAAACAAGAACAACAAAGACTGCTTGTGCTGTTTACTGGGATGATGATTTAGTGACCGCGACTGTGACAGCGACAAAGGATCTAACAGGAAAGAGAAACGTTAAACAGGAAGTTGTCTGGAATCTGGGGAGAACACGGAATTGCAGTCCTCCATTAAAGTCACAGAAACCGCCAATGTTTTCCCCTTACAGAGGATTTCAACATGTGGCTGGCAGCTCTAAAAAGACCACAAACTGTTGCAACAACACACTTTAATCATACGAGACAAGACAAAGTCAGATTGGGAGGATCACTCAAGCCTTGTGTACTCATTTACACTTCACACAAACTGGTCTTTCAAGGAGCTAACTTCAAAACACCATTTGCAAGCCTCACTTGTCAGGCTTTGCGTCAAAGACTGAGATGCCAGACACAACCTAATTTGCTAATAACAAGCAAGTTCTCTGCATTGTTTCGGGTGTATTATGTCATCACAATATGCTCGTATAAGTACACAGGGGGCAAAAGACAGAAAAACACAGAGGAAAACTCTTCCTGATCTGTCACCTGTCACGATGCGGGATCATCCGTCTTAGTTCTCCTCTATCTGCAGCATCTCTTCTCTTGCCTGCAGCCTATAAGGATGTTAAGGCACATCTGTCTCCTGCAGATGGCTGGTACAGAGAGAGAAATAAGAAATGTCTCTGTATAGCAGGGAGACAGAGATCTCAGGTGGGCCTTTCAGCTCTGCACTCTGTAAAGAGGCAACCCTGATGGAAGTGTAATGTGCCCGAGGAAACTCAGGCTTCCAACTGAAAGCAAAAGAGAGTCTTTCAAGGACCGGATCTAGAGTGAAGATACTGGTATAAACCTAAGGAATCCATTGGTACCAACCATGTCATAGTAGCTTGTTGCAAAGGAGGTTAAATAACGCTCCAACCATACACTCAATTTTGGCACACGGGAGAGGCTTCAGGTGGTTGCAATCTGCAACCTCACCGCTAGATGCCACCAGATCCTACACGCTGCACTTTTAATATAAACTCTATACAAAGCTAGACCACAGTTTTGATTCCCCTTCTTTAGATCTGCAATGTGACCTCGCTCCACCTCTGCTGCAGCTTAAAGCACTTCACTCACAGCAGTCCAGTCCGAGTTTATCACTTCTGAGGGATTAGGGCAGATTTGTCAGACAGCCTTTGGCTCCGCTGGCCTGAGGTGGAGCTCGGGGGTGCATACCAGATATCATCAGCCTGTTTGGCTAACTGTCCAGGAGCCTGGTGGGTCCCAGTCTGACCTCCATGCTCCATATTCATGTGACATTCTTCGCTGGTAGCCTGCCAGAGCTCTGTACAGAGCCTTGATCCTGTCCTCTGAATTTAAAGCAGCACAGACTCAAACTATAAGAAGAACTATAGCACTGTGTATACAGTATCTGATATCTACAGGTTCCCTGAAGACATTCATCAGGGTCTCCAGCAATAAAGGAATATTTTTTCATTCATGCACGACCATACTTGCCAACCCTCCCAAATTTCCCGGGAGATGCCCTCTCCCGGTTTCCTCTCGGGGTCACAATTCTTCCGCATTTCTCCTGAGTTATGACAAATTTTCACGCTTTTTTTCCTTTTCATTATCTCAACCTGTTTCTGGCTCTGTACAGCGTGTTAAAGCTCTACTGTTTCCTCCTCCTGGACAACATTACAGCTACACCTTATGTTGTTTCCTCGGGGAAGAAAGCTGTTCGCGGTTTGAGATGCGCACAGTCAGCGCACATTGGCGCTGCACCCAAAGTTAGGCTTTGCTCGATGCAGCAAAAAGCCGGTGTGGTTATAACGGGGTTTCAGAGCGCATTGGTGCAATTTTCGCGTTGTATCTGAAAGGACCTTCGGTGAGTGAGAGACGGAGAGAGAAATGGAGAGTAGGAGAAAGAAATAGGCCCACTTAAGCATGGGCAAAAAATGAATGAATGAGTGAATGAATGAAAACCAAGTTCACACTAGAGGGGCCAATTACTCTGTATTCCTTCCTGAGAATTAATAGTAAAATTAAAAGTACGCTATTTAACATAAAACTGCTGTTTGCAATGTACTTTATAATTATAATTATTTTGCAATTTTCATCCTTTAAAAGTCACCAGAATGCAGGAAACAAAGTCTCTGAAGGTTTCAAGGTTGGTAACTATGCGCACGACGGACCAGCGAGAGAATGCAGTAAGACTTGTGGTTAGAAAAAGCATCATCCAGGATACCCTGTTGATGCCCTTGTCCTCCCCACCCCCCTTTGGTCTACTCACTCAGCAGCTGGCAGCGCAGGACCTGCAGGCTTGTCTTCATGGTATCATGTGATCCGGTTCCTCCTCCACAGTGCTCATGGTTCTCTAGTAAAGACAGAGAGAAGAAACTCAGGTATCAAAATCACATTCACCCGTCATGGTCAAGTATCAGTGTGATATACTGTGATTATGTGTCTTTAAGTAGAGTAGACATAGAAAGGGATTGCAGATAAGATTGTGCGGCTTAACCTTGACAGTTTAATCCTTGTAATGACTGCCAGAAAACAGTCACAGAGGATATTATGAATTACACCCAACTCAAATGTCACAATAAAAGAGCAGCTAGGAGAGTGGTGGTGGTCAGCCCTCAGCTGCTGGGCTTCAAATCAGCGCTGGCATCCTGCAGGTGGTGCTGGTCAGTAAAACCAATTATGGAGCATTAAACATTGACCAGTAAGCCTTGTTCTGAGACAGCCACTGCACGTGTGTCAGCCGGACGAGTACCCAAGGGTGGTTTTTAGGAGAATGACTCACTGATGGCCTTCTGTTAAATGAAAGACCACACACACGCAAACATGTACTTTCACCCCCAGAGGAGAGTGTGCATGTGTGTGTGTGTTCGCCTCCCTTTGTGGAAGTGCCCTTGGGCAACAAACGTGCCCACACCACTCACTCACACAGTCCACATAAACAGACACATACTTCTAAAGAAGTGTATTCGACAAACACACACACACACACACACCTAAGCACCCTTCACCCTACCTGCATGAATAATCTGTTGTGAATGTGACATGTGAAATTGGATTTGCGCCCCCCCAGGATGAGAGGTCTGGTATCAGGCAACCTGTGTTTCTGTGGGAGATGTGTGAGATGAGGAGGGACAGACAACAAAAGCACAGGGTAGTAGGGTGCTGATCCTTTCATAAGGCTTTATTTCTCATAAATGGAGCCCCGCTCTGGAGACTGAGGAGGCAACAACACAACATCTGAGTCATCCTGTTTATATTGCTGCCGTTGTGGCAACCTTTCAATGCTCGTAAACCAATTGGAGCTGTAAATCTGAACAATGTGAGCACAGAATATCTAGAGATGTTTTGTAAAAAATGTGTTTAATAAGCGTGGAGGTAACACGCCCAAGCATGAGGATGAAAATGTTGAGCAACATATATTAAAGGTGCTAAATGCGAGATTGGGAGCATTTGTATTGCCTCTGCATGGCTCTCAACATGGCGACAGCTGAGCCAGTGGCTCGCAGCTAACGGTGCAAACAGCGCTAACAAAGAACGTTTATTGCCAAAAAGTCAATTGATCGTTCCATTGCAACATCAACGCCCAGCAGCAAAGCTACACTTCCACCATTTTGGACTGAAAGCGACGCCAGTAAAACGTCCGTCTAAAAAGTGCCGTACAAAAGTAAAACAAATATTTCTAATCTATTGTCATATTCTACCGAAATGGCCTGTGTTGAACATTAAAATATTCTAAATCTAATAAGCGTCAGTCCAAAATGGCAGCAGTGGCTGTTGTGGAAAAAAAACACCGGAGTTTTGACTCTTTGTTTGTGTAGTCTTTGGCGCTAACAGTGGAAACATAGACTGTATAGAGATGGACGATGACAGGTCTCCAAAAGTGAAGCCAACAAATCTTGATCGCCCCCTGGTGGCTGGCTGCAGTACAGGTCATAAATCCCGCCTCCTCCATGTTAGTGGATGGGACATGGACGCATTTTTTGTTGCCTGAAAATGTTTTATTCCTCGTGTCACTTCTGGTTGCAAAATACCAACATGGTGACGGCCAAATACCAACATGGTGACGGCCAAATACCAAGATGGTGACGGCCAAAATGCCGAACTCAAGGCTTCAAAACGGAAGTCCACAAACCAATAGGTAACGTTACGGTGACTACGTCTTATATACAGTCTATGATCTGGATGTTGTCTAGTAAGTTTTGCTAACCTTGTTAACAATACAACTCAGGTGGGTACATTAAGGGTATCTATCTATCTATCTATCTATCTATCTATCTATCCATCCTTGCTTATGAGTAATGCCAATTGTACAACACAAAATGGCTGGATATTTAAATTGATTTCTGGTGTGTTTGCCTCTTACTGAGAGAAAATCTAAAGCGTGAATTAATGGGCACAGCATTGTAACAAATGACAATTTAGTAAAGCACTTCTCCATGCCTCCTCCTGGCTCCACTCTACTAATACAACAGAGAAATGAAGAATAAAATGAATGAAAATGTAAAATAAGGCAACTAAATTGGTTATCAAGGCGCACTTTTAAATGACAAATGCACACAATTTTGTTCTTGTTCCGAGTGTTCGGAAAATGAAAACAGAGCTGCTCACTGCTTCGGCGCTCTTAACTCACACAGCTTTGACTATAATGGCGTGGGTTCAGACGCAATATAGTGCGAGTAATTGCAAAAGAGTCGAGGCTGCAAGAATGCAGTAGTAGCAGCAGAAAATGAGTTTTTCCCAGCTTCACCGCTGAAGAAATGACACTAGCTGCAACCGTCCCAAACCCATCATCGTGTCCACTCATATAGCCACACCATAATGCTGCAGTGATAGCAGCTCCGTACCATTGCAGCTTTACACCTTCCCTGTGCTTTAATTTTTCTTTTAGCGTCATGTTCCTGGTCTAATGAGCTCAATGGCAGGGTGCGAAGAGAGCAGCTGAGCCTCTCCACGGTGATTACACCTCATCAGCGCTGCCAGGCCAGCTCAGCCTCATAGACACGCTCTTTAATTTGCAGGGCACAAGGGGTGAGGTTAGGAGAAGGTGGGTGTTGGGGGAGAAGAGATAGTAGCAGGGAGTATTTGATATTTGTTACGACAGAGCGGAGCAAGGTTTTTGTTGAGAAAGGAGGACAAGCTGCATGGACAAAAGACAGGCTGCTCAGGCCTCCTGGAGGGGAGCTGAATCATAGTTCAGCTCTGTGCACACGTGCAGGTAAAAGATAATACGAGGTGACAGTCAGGGTAGCGGCACTACCAAAACCTCAGATAGGATGACAGGTTCACTGGCAGCTGCTGGCAGTTTTGTTGCTGCAACGCTTAACACCAACACAGAAACCTGGATTCAATTCCAGTACCTCAGACTGAAGGGATTCCTACTGGGTGGATGGAGGCCCTGCGTGGAGGCGGTGTAAGGCTGCATTCACACCAAATCTGGCATTGCGGAGATTCGCCGTAGGGTTGTGCGGCGGTGTGGCACTGTCACTTTTAATGGCCCATTTAGGCTGCGTCAACACAAGATCAGGTGCTGCTGCGAGGTCTGGGCGAGTCATTTTAATGGCCCATTAATTGCAACGATTAACATCTTTTGTTCCCTTATGGCTGGGTTGTACGGCTCTGGATCGCCCGTTACGTGACTGGCCACTGCAGCGTGACGTCAGGTTGCTTTTCTCCAAAAGTTGATTCTGTTTCTACTTTTCCACCGTAGGGAGCAGCATTGTTTTTTTCGGCACCACTTGTGGCAACCGCAGCCCAAACGCATTACCCCAATTCAAAATGAATGAAAAAACTAGTTTTTTCGCCGCACCGCATGATCTCGGGTGAATGCAGCCTTACTCCAAGCGACTGCATGACGATTAACATCTTTGTTCAGCTCTGGATCGCCGGTTACATGATTGGCTGGTTGCGTTGATCCTGTTTCAACTTTTCGCTGTAGGTCGCTGCGTTTTTTTTTCCGGCACCCCCTGCGGTACCCACTGCCACAGCTTAAATGCACAACCCACATTGAAATGAATGGAAGAACCAGCGTTTTTGCCTCGTCTGATTTGTTGTGAAGGGGCTGATCATACCGAGATGCGTCGCTAGAAATACGTCGCCAGCAAAAAAAAATTTTCCTATGGTACGGCGCGTTTCTCTAGCGTTTTTAAAGGTGCATAAAAGTTCAAATATTCTCAACTTTTCAGCGCCAGGTGCATAATCGCAGTGCTTGTCGATGTCACACTTGGCCCAGGCAGCCAATCAAATCAAGCAAGAGGCGGGCTTTACTACTTTACCACTTCCTTTCTGTTTTGATGGCTGATGATGTGGTAGGGCTAGCCAGCTAGTTAGCTGCTGGACTGTGAGAGAGCTACAGAGTATGTGAGAGGGAATCATATCTCATGTTGTGATAGTTTCATGTAGGCTACTGTCTTTGAGAGAGAGAGGAAGAGAGACCCCATTTTTCTATTAATCACATTTGATCGTCCGTAGTCCCGCTCCACAGGCGCACCACGCCGTTTTGCCCGACACGCTTTGCCAATGTGTTTTTGAAGCGGCCATGCCTGTAGAGATGCGTATCGGTGTGATCAGCCCCTAAGTCTGTTCACACAGACATTGCTACTACATTACAAAATTCAGCCCCCTCAGTCATTTCAATGAGACCACTGTGTGGACGCAGCAGGGTGCCAACACACAAAGAGCTCAGACTAATAAATGCAGAGTCTCCTGGCAAAAAATATTAAGCTTACTTTGATCAACCTCAGGGGTGTATTACTCAAACCTGACTTCCAGGATCATATTTTATCCTCTCACTGGTACCTGAAAGAACACGCTCTCCCCAGTGCAGCCCTCTGTGCTTTTTTTTTTTAATGCAATGCTGTTTTAAGGTCTGAACCTGGAGGCGAGGAACTTTGTGAACTGCATGTGTTCTCGCTGGAAAGTGAAAAGAAGGCAACTTCCTGTGTATCTGAAAAGGCAGATGGATGTCTATATCCTCGCCAAGCTAACATAGTGTCAGTGGTGACGAGAACTGCAGTGCAAGGAAATGTTTATTCCAAAATAGGAAGGAAATAGGGGGTGATTTTAAATCCACTCCCCCGCCAGCCCCTCAAAAAAAATAGAAAATTATGTAAATGTTTTACTCTTAAAGGAGCAGTGTGTAGGATCTGGCGGCATCTAGTGTTGAGGTTGCAGATTGTAGCCAACTGAAGCTTCTTCCAAGCGTGTCGGAGGCGATGCAAAAACGTAAAAATGTGAATTGCCTTATCTAGAGTCAGTGTTTGCTTTGTCCTTTCTGGACTACTGTAGAAACATGGCGGCCAGCTCCGTGAAGAGGACCTGCTCCGTATGTAGATATAAACTCATTCTAAGGTAACCAAAACACAATGATTCATATTTTCAGGTGATTATACACTAAAGAAAACATACTTATTAATATTGTATTCCATTTCTGCCAATAGATCCTCCTAATAGCCTTCTATTGCACACAACATACATCAGACATCAACACCGGCTTCATCAATAATAGATCAAATGTTAACATGCATCATACAGACACAGCTCTTCCTCTGATTTACATCGTGAGCGTAGCACTTTGCACATAGCAGCCTAGCTTCCTACTAGAGAGGGGGGGAAAAAAGTTGCATGGCAACTGACATGCACACAGACGGCAGGCATCACCATGGCAACCCTAATAGTACATTATATTCAAATTCATTCACAAGGACATTTTGGGGCCCAAACTGAATCAGGGGGGAAAAAAAGGAGGGGATTTGGAATTACAGAAATTCTCGCTCACCATGAGTAAGAAATCCTGTAACAATCTGCTTTTCTCTGGGACTCGGTACATGCTTTGTGTTTCCGGTCCTGCTGACAGGACCTGGTCCCAGAAGGTCCCAGACTGCAGCTCTGAATAGTGTGTCTGGAGGGGGGTGCAGACTATAGAGGCCAAAGCCAAGGTCACCCGAGACGTCACAATGAAATAAGCCTGTCACTCCGACTCTCCGCGGCCACCGACCGCAGGGATAACAATGCTTTTAATTTTGGACTTCCCTCTATTCTGCGGTTATGTATAGGAGCCGTGGCAGCAGGCTGGCTGCTTGCCCACAGCGTCTGCAGCCTGAGAGCTTTTCCATAACGAGAGAGGAGGAAGAGGAGGAGGAGGGGAGTGTGGGAGGTGACGACGACGGTGTGAACTACAGTGTTGTGCTCTCACAGTCAACTGATAACTAGACCTCCAATCACGACTTCTCTAACTGATGCTTTTTCTTCCTCCGGCTCTCACGCTTCAGTTTATCTCGTTGTTATGAACTGGAGGGAGCTTCTGTCTGAAGATGGAGGCACAGAATAAAGAGAGGTGAAGTGTGAAAACTGTGGCTTTCACATAATTGGACAGATACATGTTGCGAAATTCAAACTGTAAAATTTTTTTTACATTTTTTCCCAATAAATTGTATTTTTTTCCCCTGTATTTCAAAATCATTGAAAAATGTGGCATCATATGAAACTAGAAAAACCTAAGGAATCCATTGGTACCAACCATGTCATGCTCGCTCGTCGCAAAAGAGGTTAAATAATGTGTTTTAACAAAACAAATCTGTGTAAATGGAAGACATTAAATATGTTTTTTAACAGCTTTTGCATGCTAATTTTAACAAAACTAACCGTAAAAATATTGATAAAAGTAGCAGGATTTTCTGCAATTATAAAAAAAAACACTTTTGTTATGCCGATATATCACTGTCAAATATATAAAAAATACTGTAACTTTTAAATTAACCTATTTAAAAGTGTATAATTGCAAAAAAATGCCTAAAGAAATAAATATTTTATCATTTTTGCATAACATAACCACTACTTTATATACATAAACTGAAAAAACACAGGTATTGACTATCCTATGAGACAGTTAAAAACTGCATTTTAACAGATTTTGACTTTGTCTTTATCACTACATCAGTGTAAATTTAAAGATTTGATTGTTAAATAAGTGCATTTCATATTATAAAAACTGTAAGAGTTACATTTTAAAAAGTCATTAATGTGTTTTACGCTTCCTTACATTTATATGACTTGTAAATCAAGCTAAATTATGCATCACTACATTCCCCAATAGACAGAAAAAGGTATCACAGTCCATCCGTGCAACATGTTGGGTGCACATTCCTACCAGAGCTCCATACAGATAGAAAATGATGCTACAACCCACCAGTTACAGCAGACATTTGGCTACACCATCATAACTAGCTCATAGATGTTACTGATGTATAAATAAGAAGAAAAACATCCTGCAGCATTTACAGTAGGATCACAGTGGATCATTTAAAAGTCTGGTTACATCAACGCTGAATTCATTGCATCAAAGCTTCATGTGATCTCAGCTCTATTTCAACTTGTGTGAAACCAACTTCCTTCAGCCCTGCCCTTCCACAGCGACCCAGGGGACATGCTCACACAGAGGGCGTCCGTTTTCCCTTTGATGCTGTTTTACCCTTTGATGGAAATCAGCAAACAGTCCTCTGATAGCTCTGCAGTTTCTGCCTTGTCCACGTGTTTCTTCCCAAACTGGCCGGAGATTGCGGCTGTAATTCAGGCTTTACCTCTGGGGCGCCATCTTGGTGACCTTGCAAAAACAAGTTGGCACCAATCATGTGAGACTGTGGCTTATTGTGCAACAGGGAAGCTGATTACTGATTACAGCTGTGAACAATTCTGTTATGAAACCATTTTCCGTCGGTGGGAGGGTTAAAAACCAGTGAGTCAGGAGAGAGTCTGGGGCTTTGATAACTTAATTGTGCAGCCAGGAAACACAACAACAACTGAATGATTACGAGTATCGATTCCATCCAACAACCGGCCTAAATTAAATGCAAGCAGCAAGAACTACAAAGCCGATTTCCAGAGGGCTTTCTAATCCCTCCATCCCCGAAGGCGGCCATATTGCTGAGTCACTGTAGTGAGCTGTATATGCGTGAGCGCTGTCAGTCGTGGCCGTGGATGGTAAACCTGGCAGGATGAGTTGCTAGGTGCTGCGTCATGAAGGCTGGCAGAGGATGTGCAGGTTATCAATCAGCGGCATCACTCCGCTCCGGGCTCTGCCCGCGGTACAGCAACACACCAGCCATTAAAAGAACATTAGGCTCCCAGCATGCCGTTCACTGTGAAGTACCACCGGAGGAAACACATCACCCTCCCTGTCACCGTCACT
Source organism: Sebastes fasciatus (assembly GCF_043250625.1). Taxonomy (NCBI): domain Eukaryota; kingdom Metazoa; phylum Chordata; class Actinopteri; order Perciformes; family Sebastidae; genus Sebastes; species Sebastes fasciatus. The sequence goes on along the minus strand of NC_133815.1, from coordinate 7,091,775 downwards.
ACTATACTTCATGGTTACACAAAAGCAGGAAACATGTGGAAAACACTGTTACATTGTGCATGTAAGTCAACATATTATTAGCTTCAAAAAACATTGAAGAGTAAAAATCCTTTAAGTGTGCACGTGGAACCAAAGTCAGGTGTAGGGCCACCAACTTTTACTTTATTTCTCTATACGTTACGTTGTATAATCCCAAAGATTTTGTCCCATATTTCTGACTATTTTATTTAATTTTTTGCTGTGAATCTTTTGTAAATGTAAATCCAAGCTGACTACAGATGCTGTCCTACATGAAGGAGCAAGACGCAAACTCCCATTGACGGCTGTTTCCGTGGCATAGACTGTATATAAGAAGTGGACGTAGTCACTGGGACGTCACGCATTGGTTTGTGGACTGTCGTTTTGCCTTGAGTTTGACATTTTGGCCGTCGCTATGTTGGTTTAGTTTTTTTTGCAACCAGAAGTGACACGAGACGGTGGAGCTAAATACAACCGAACGCTGAACAAGACATTTGTAGGCGACCAAAATGTTAGAATTAACTTTCATGAACAGAAAACACACTGTTAAAAGAGTTAAAGTCTTAAGACGGAAACACGGACAACTCCCAGACTGGACAACGCCGTGGTAGCGACCTGTCAATCACAAGGTAGCCACGCCCTAAAACATCCCCTGCTTTATGCTCTATTTGACTCTAAATGTACTAAATGAACATCATGCTACAAAGACGTATGTAAACGTGACCTGAAAGACATCAACACTGACACAGAGACACCTGGATGTTTGAAATGCAGAGGGGTCTGCAGAGCTTCGAAGAACAACAGCTGCTTCACTGGGACGAGACGAGGACCGAGCCAATTTGAACCCCCTACACCTGCGAACAGTGTCATAAAGACTGCCACTCACACGTGGGACTTCACGGTCACAAGAGGCGCTGCTCCAGCACCAGAGTGGGCAACAACTACCGCAGGACTTCAGGATGCCTACTACTAGAAAAGATAGAGATAGAAAATTGCCACGAAAGGTGTGACCAGTGCGGTTGAGACCAATGCAGTGTACAGGTTGTTGTAAATTGAGTTACAGATATACCTTAATCTTAAATCTGCAAATTTCTTTGACCAGCGTGAAAAATGTTCAATTCAATTCAGACCAAATGTTATCGAAAAGCAGAGTTCAGGTAAGCAACAACTGCTATATGCACATAGAGTCTCTACAAATAAACCTCCAGGTATGAAACAGTTAACTTCAACAAGACAAACGCCTCCAGGTTTATGTTCATATGTCTCACGATGCAGCATCATGCTTATACAGATAGATTTAATGTGTTCAGTGATCAAGCTGTCAGCTCACATCCATGTCTTCTTGGCTATAGTCCCCAAGTTCACATATTTCATATGTCAGTACTGAGGAAGCAGGGCAGTGTAGCTGTAAAGATGCTGCACCTGTCAATAGTCATTAATGTAGAAAACACGGAGAACACAGAGAACAGAACAGGACTGGAACATACTCTTCTGTGTGTGTTAGTCACTATGTTCTCACAGGATTGTTATTTTTGTTTCTTTAGCTCACTTTGAAGCCCCTTTATCCTCATCGTCATACATAAGGCTGGACCATATGGCGAAAAATGTTATCACGATATGTTTTGTTATATTGATTGATGTCGATAATTTTCACAACATATATTTTTAAATAATAATAATGCTCAGTTTACAGTTTTACAGTAATCACATATGCAATATAAATAGGGCTGTCAATCGATTAAAATAGCTAATCGCGATTAATCGCATGATTGTCCATAGTTAATCGTGATTAACTGCAAATTAATCGCACATTTTTATATCTGTTCAAAATGTACCTTAAAGGGATATTTATCAAGTATTTAATACTTTTATGCTGCTTTATGCAAATATATGTATTTATTTATTATTGGAAATCAATTAACAACACAAAACAATGACAAATATTGTCCAGAAACCCTCACAGGTACTGCATTTAACATAAGAAATATGCTCAAATCATGACATGGCAAACTGCAGCCCAACAGGCAACAACAGCTGTCAATGTGTCAGTGTGCTGACTTGACTATGACTTGCCCCAAACTGCATGTGATTATCATAAAGTTACATGTCTGTAAAGGGGAGACTCGTGGGTACCCAGAGAACCCATTTTCATTCACATATCTTGAGGTTAGAGGTCAAGGGACCTCTTTGAAAATGGCCACGACAGTTTTTCCTCGCCAAAATTTAGCGTAAGTTTCGAGCGTTATTTAACCTCCTTCCCGACAAGCTGGTATGACATGGTTGGTACCAATGGATTCCTTAGGTTTTCTAGTTTTAGTTGATAGCAGTAGCTTCACTAGCTTTTAAACTGAGCCCGCTACGACCTCCGAAAGATCGATTGCGTTAACGCGTTATTATGTTGTTATATTTGACAGCCCTAATTATAAATTTACATTTACATTCACACAAAACACAGAATCTAAGCTTCGCTCTCACATCACATCAGCGATGAAGAACCGTGCTGTAGCTGTCGCAGTCGCAGGATGAATGAATCTCTGACTGGTTCAGTGGAGAACTCCCACTCAGGAAGAGCACAGCACCTGTGCTCAGGGGCAACCGAGGAGGAGGAGACCAGCATCACCGGCCTCTTCATTACTCAGCGCGCACACACACAGCCAAGACCAATGACTAAAGCAATTCATCAGAGGAATCATGGGCCGAAGCCCTATCTGTGGGTGTGTGAACACATGTGAGACACAGACAGAGATAAATGGTGGCCAGCTACAATCCCTGCCCATTTGTACAGCTGCAGCAGAGTCCATTTACAGCAAGAACGTTTTACAGCGTGAGCTTCCTGTGCACTTCAGAGCTGTTCTACATCTTCTGGAGCAGTCAAGTGTCAACTCTGTCAGAACGAGTCTCAGGTCACATCTCAAGTCAAGTTATGAGCAAAGTGCTTGTCAACGTCTTACCAAGTCAGAAACTGAAGCTTTTGCTTTCAAGTTTCAAGTCAAGTGAGTCTCACAGCTGTCAAGACTTCAGTCCAACCCGAATCTATCTAAGTTTTAAGTCTTTGTTGAGTCGGACTTCACAGCCGTCAAGTCCAAGTCAGGTTTCAAGTCTTATTTTTTATGATTTAAGTTCAACTCAAGTCGAAGTCTCAGGGCATGTCCTCGATGAGTCAAGTCTCAAGTAAGTCAAGTTCAAATCAGGTCTTGAGTCCTAAATGTTGAGGCTTCAGTCTGACCCGAATTTATCAAAGTCTTAAGTCTTTATTGAGTCAAATCTCACAAAAGTGAAGTCCAAGTTAGGGTTAAAGTCTTTATTTTCATGAGTTAAGTCCAACCCGAGTCCAAATGTAAAGTCTGAGGTCAAGTCTTCAAGCAAGTCAAGTCTCAAATCCTCATTTTGTTGACTTAAGTCCGACCCAAGTCTCAAGTCCAGTCTTTAAGAAGTCAAGTCTGAAGTAGTCAAGTTTTAATCCAAGTCTCCAAGAAGTCGATTCCAACCCAAGTCTCTAGTCTGAAGTCAAGTCTTTAGGGAGTCGAGTCTCAAGTAAATCAAGTCTTACAGTGGTCCAGTCCAAGTCAAGTCATTTTTGTGACTTAAGTCCCACTTGAGTCCAAGTCTTAAGTCTCAGGTCTCACGGCATTCAAGTCTAATGTCTGAAGACATCCTTTTTGTGACATGAGCTTCAAGTCTTTAGAGAGTCATGTCTCAATTAAGTCAAGTTCCAAAGCAGTGAAACGCAAGTCAAGTCTCATGTCCTCATTTTATTCACTTCAAGTCTGGCCTGAGTCCAAGTTTCTTCTTTATTGAGTCAAGTCTCAGATAGTCAAGTTATATCTCAGGTCAAGTCTTCAGGGAGCCGAGTTTCAAGTAAGTCAAGTAATTTTTGTGGGTTAAGGTCAACCTGAGTGGAAGTCTTGAGTCTTTAGGGAGTCAAATCTCTCAACAATCAAGTGCAGTCTCAAGTCCTTATTTTCTTGTCTTTATTGAGTCAAGTTTGGAGTAAGTCAAGCCTCATAGCAGTCAAGTTCAAGCCCTCCGTTTTATGACATAAATCATCAGACTCAATTAGAAGTCTCAAATCTCTCAAGTCAAGTCTTTAGGGAGTCCAGTGGAGCGCCGGTATATTTTTTACACTGTAAGAGGTGCCAGACTCACTGTGTCTCACTGGACAGTCATTAAAACCAAGAGAAGGCCAGACTGTCAGCAGGGGATTGAATCAGTGGAACAAAGAGCGAGACAGGTAACAGAGCCCTGGGGGGAAGAACCTGTGACAGACTTTGTTATATCACCGGAAAGACGACACCACAGACTGAATATCAAGCACTTGGAATGATTGAGGGAGGAGCGCCGTCAGTGGACACATTTGATTATAGCATTGACGTCAGACACACAGGAAAAACTTTATCGGTGATGTCCCCTGTGTTTTAACAATCACCCACAGCGAAATTCATTAAAGAAGACACGCATTTGTCAACTAACAAAAGCCTCATTTGACACATTTCAGGAAGTGGGCGGTTATGGTACAAATTCATCTAAAACAAAAATAGAAGAAAGACGTTGAGAGAAAGAGAGAAAATTAGAGTGCTTCATCACGAAGCACCTCAATGCACTGAACATCACTTAGATGATGTTCAACACTGAATCCGAGTTGATGGATTTCTCCTATAAGACCTCCCAAGTGGATGAGTTTTTTGCTACAGACGGTGCACAGACACTCACACACCTGTATTACCTGCAAATGCTCTGCACCAGCTTATTCCTTAAGAGGTCTTGAGCCAGGTAGTAAAGGAGCAGACATTGGGATGCAGCTCACCCTCGCCACTGTCTGAGTCGTAAATATCCTCCCCTCCTGTCTACCTCCCTCTCTCTCTCTTCTTACCGTCCTTATGTGACCCCTGACTGACTGACTGAGTGAGTGACTGACTGCTACTGCGAGCGACTCTCGCTGCCGGGTGATGAAGAGTAACGTGACACTACAGCGTGTCACGTCCCCGCTACGCTTGTCACAACCGGTAACACAATCAAAGAAAATAACATCGCTGCAAAATAGGTGAAAGGGGGCTGAGCGTGACAGTTAAATTCACCACACTTACTGGATGCATAATGACACCCGCCAGAGACATTCGCTCTTTTGGTGCATCAGTCTGAACACAATCCAGACACTTGTGGAAATGCATGTTTTAAAGCATCCCAGTAGGTCTGTCATGATAACTACTACTGTTGTCATTTTAAGACTATTTTATGCCACTGATATAATGATGATATGATAGCATAATAATAATGCAAGTTCACCCTTTCAAAGAGCAATGAACCTTTAATTCTTAATAATATTCAGACTTTGGAATTGGAACATGAAAAAATATTAAAATATCCTGAATAAATAAAACATAAATAATAATTAAAAAAATGAAATATCCTTAATAAATAAAACATAAATAATAATTACAAAAATGTAAATATTCTAAATAAATAAAATATAAATGATAATTTAAAAAAAATTAAAATATCCTAAATAAAATATCCTAATTAAATACAACATAAATACAAATATATATCCTAAATAAATAAATAAAACACAAATAAAATTACAAAAAATAAAATAATAAAGAATGAATAAAATAGCACACCCAAAACATTCAATAAAATTGATTCTCGGGCTCTGTTAACAAAAATGCACAATGTCTGCGCAATGCCAAAGTCTTATAATGGTCCGGAAAACCCTGCTGTTTATTCTGGCATCATCTTGTTGCAAAAATGATCAAGGTCATGTCCATGTATCGTATGATAAGTCGATAATGTAATTATCATGTCAGGTCTACATCCTAGCTCTGCAAAGGTCATGATAGAACAAATCTATAACATGTCACTATTAGAAATAATAATAATAATAATGTTGTTTTTTTCAATCCTAACACACCTCCTTGAATATAAATATGTGATCACATCAGAGGTTATCTGACTAATCAAGCTGATATGCATGCAAACCTACATACAGACTGATCTAAATAAAATGGTATGAGAGATTTCTGGCTGCATTTGTTTCAGACTGGGCTGTTTTCAAAAGGGGATATTTGATTTGTTTTCTTTCCCTTTGTGATTCTGCGCTAATGAAGTGAAAATGAGGAACTGTGTGTACGAAGCACTGCTGCAGAAAGAGTACGGGAGGCAGAACAGGTCAGAAGGCAGGATGAATAATGTAAAGAAATGATCTTTTACAAGATTTCTGCAGCTTTGAGAATAAGTGAATAATCAGACTGCATGTTGAGCTAAAAAATGTGTTTGCTAGAACGAACGCAACCCTTTCTTTGCCCTTTTTCTCTTTCATATCTAAACCACCCGGAGAAAAACATTTGATCAAAGCCTCATCTTTGGCTTCTGTCTCACAGCCAGATCTCCAGACCGTTACATCTCTCCGTCAGGTCGACGAACAGATTGATATGTAAAGTCTGCCTCTCTAGCTCGGCCACATTGATTATCGGACCAGCGCCGCTCGATGTGGCCACAGTAACGGTTTAACAAGCACATAATCCTCCACGTAATGGCTGTCAAAGATCTAAATTTACACCAGGAAAATAGGCTGGGGGACCTTTGATGAAGTATTTGACCTCATCCATCAAAGATTTTATCACCGCTAGATAAAAACGCCTCTCCTTCTCTTTCTAACTTCAAAAGCATTAGTTTTCCTTGTAGAGAGACTATTTTCAGTATTGATTTCGACTCAATTAATGTGGTTTTGACTACAGATCTTGATTTAACTTTGCAGGCGCTGAGACAACCGGTTTGTTGAGTGATAACTTTCATAGCTGTGTGTTCTCCAGGCATGGATCCCTGGCAGGCTGGGGATGACAGACTAACTTTGCATAAGTGCACGGCTGCATGTCTAACTCCCAGAAGTCGGGAGACGACACACGGAGAGGCTGTTACCGCTCGGCAAAGTCATCTCAGCGGTTCTAACACGGGGCTTGATGTTGTAGAAAGGCCCTGAGCTGCAGGGCCTCTCTTCTCCTTCATCTCCCATCTCTCTTTGCTCCCCACTTCTTTAATGTCATGTCATGCTTTCATCCGAATAAGTATCCTCCTCTTCCTCTTCTCTCATCTTTACTTCACGCTTGGTCTTCATGCTTCAGTCCCTTGAACCGAAGGGGGCGTTTTGAAGCTGCCAGAAGCTGGCGAAAGGGACATTAAAAAAAAAATAAAAAATGAAGAACCAACAAGTAAACAAGACATCTTAACCTTTATGATAGCTATGTTGTGTATCTCTGTGCACATTTTAAGTGACAGCACAGAAACACTTTGGCAGTCAGCATACTAATTAAATTCTGGTATTTAAAGCTGCATTAAATCAATATTTTTAAGTTAACACGGATTATATTTAAGGTGCTAAATGCAAAATTACTAGCATTTATATTGCCTCCACATGGCTCCCAACATGGCAACGGCTGAGCTGGCGGCTCGCAGTGTTGTATCTGGAAGGTAAAGCACAAATTGCGAAACTTTCGCGAGATGGTTAAGGTTAGGCATTGACCTCGCATGGTTAAGGTTAGGATAGCGAGTACAGATGTAATTTGGGGGTTATCTTCTAGACACGACCGGCTTGCAAAAGCAACACTGCTGACAGAGATAACAGTGTTAACCTCGGGGGGGAACTGGTGGGTGGGAGCTCAGTTCCGCAACAGCACCATCGGTCGGGACGGCGTTATCAGCTGTAACCGCCGTATGAGAGCAGTGCAGAGCAGCGGCCGTGAGCTAGCCAGTAGGGGCACGCTAACATGCACTAACATGCACTAAAAGAACGCGCGACTGGCTCGGCGATGTCAACAAAGCACGGAGAAGCTCAGGTTACAACACACACAGAGGGAGAGAGACTTCTTTATAGCAAATAGTTGTTTACTGCTATATTGATGCTCTGGATATCGTATAGAGCACCTTTAATGTGAAAAGGGGCTGCTCATTATCACCCAACTCTGCAGTTTCCTTCAGATCTGCGGTGCATTTTAGCATCTTCCAGCTCATTGTTTTGATTTTATGGCCTTTAACTTTACTGTTTTGGTTCAGTCTGACTGCTCTCATCATCAGCAGCAGGCAGATGTTTTCAGTGAAAAAGCTCTAAAAACTAAAATAGCTGACAAAATGATCAACCTGCTAGTGCACAGCTAGCTATCGGGGAACATTTAGCAGCTAAACAGCCACATATTTCTTCATTGGGTTGCCAGAAACATAACTGCAAATTAATGCTGATGTTACTCCGTGTCTCCTGAATGAGATTCACCATAACAACTTTATATGGTGATGATATGTCAATTTTTCTGTTGTCTCTAAGTGGCTTAAAAAAAACAACCAACCACAAAAAAGCAATTAATGTAGTTAAAAAAACATAATTTCATTTGTCATTTCTCCAGTGTGAATACACTTTTAAAACACAGTGAGAATTAGGACACAGTTTAAGTGTCTTAATTTTTGCTACTTGATACTTAGCAGTCATCATGCAAATGTCAGCTCACAACAGAAAAGGGCAAGCTGCTATTATGACTAAAGAGTGACATTTTCATAATTGAGAAATTGTCAAAACGGAGGTAAGCTGTACTTAGCACTGGGAAGAACTCTGACTAATAAAGATTAGCAGAACTACAGAAGATTGACGACAGAATCAGAAGAATATTCAGCATTACAAAGGGTTATAATGAGTCAATATGTGTGGTCCTTTGGAGATTTTCATCATTAACTTATAAATATTCCTTATTATTGTCTAATTTTAAGGTATCATTTTTAACAACTGACAAAAGAAAAGTTAAAATATATGATGTCCAAAACTTCTGATTGGCAGATATATCTGCTAGTGTGAACAGGAGAGGTGGAGGTTAGCACTATATCAGATTTCCCGTGATGCTGGTGTCCTCCAGCTGACAGCACGTCTGCAGCAGGTCCAACACCTGTCACACCTCACTTTCTGCCAGCGAAGGTGGCGGTCGACCTGCTGGTGGCCAAACTGCCCTTCAGGGCGAGCTGACACGGTTTGAGAGGAGCCAGCGGCCGAAACAGAATGACTCAGCAAGAGAAGCTTTTCAAAATGAGTCAAGCAACATTTCTTTATTTTTTTCTAAGGTTGAATGACTAATTTGTTCAATTCTGGTTTGACATCCGAGTAGGGCATTGATATGTATTTATTCAAACTGCATCAGGGGAAATTTGTGTGAGAGTATACAATAGAGCTGCAACAATTAGTCGACTAATCCATTAGTATTGATAGAAAAATTATTTACTATTACTATTTTGATAATTGATTAAAGTACTTTTCATGCAAAAATGGCAAAAAATGCTGTTTTCAGCATCACAAATATGGAGATTTCCTGCATTTCTCTGTTTTATATCATATTAAACTGAATGTCTTTGGGTTTTGGACTGACTGACAAAACAAGACATTTAAAGACCTTGGACTTTGAGGAACTGGGATGGACATTTTTCACTATTTTCTGACATTTTATAGACCAATCTAGAAAATAATAGCAGATTAATCAATGAAAATAATGGATAGTTGCAGTCACAACCACTTATTTGTGAGTGTAAAAATCACTGTAAAAATACAGACTGGAACTGTAAGCGAGAAGAGACAACTTCTTGATTAAGACCCTGCACATTTGCTTTATTTTGACCAAATTATTTTCAAATTATGGTCGGCCTTGTAGAATAATTTCAGCACAGAATGAATAGCAAGAAAGATGGACAACATGAAAGATTTTCTGCATCTCCACCAGCTACAAAGAGGGAGAGATATGCAGACTGATCTCTGAATGAAGCGCTCATCATTAAATAATGAATCTGTAAGATAAGGCTGTCACTAGAATGTGAATTTGCTTGGTACAACATTAATTTCTAATTTTTATGTGCTCTTTTATATTCGTCAAGATTTGGAAAACAGTTAGCAACATCCATGGGACATCCTGTCCAATCACATCTCACCGTTCAACCTGTTCTCTGCTCTGATTGGTGGAGCTGCAGGTATTTTTAGCTCCAGATATTCAATAAAAGCAGACACTTCTCCAGAGGTTTTAAATTGAGACAAACAGACAACACCACAGCAAAATAGCATGACACAGCAGCAGCACTGCAACGCCAACGGTGCTGTCAGCCACCATCTATCCTCCAGCCTCCCAGCGGGCATCACAGTTAACGCAAGGCCTCCCTGAACGCACTTTACCCTCTCATACCAAGCAGGTGAATCGTTAAACAAAGCAAGCGATGCTTCATCACAGAAAGTGAGAACATGAGTGCAGGCGAGTTAAAACTTTGAGCCCAGTGAGAGAGGAAGCACTATTAGTGCACTGCAGCACAACTGCTGCAACATTAAACTGAGAAGGACCATTTGTCAAAGTGCTCCCCACCAGAAGTCCCCTATGTGAAGCCGTTTCTGAGAGTTAGTGGTCTTAAGACCGAAGAAACGATGACTCATACATCGATAAAGGTTAACTGAGCTGCCCTCACACAGCCCAGCTCTGATGAAAAGGATGGATACTCTCATATGAGAGAAGGACGCAGTTGAGTTGCATGTCTAAATGATTCATGTCACCTAACAAAGTATCACGCATGAACATGAAAGCAATTTTATTTGCCTCGAGGGGGAGAGATTAAAAATGTAGTGGTGTAAGATGACAAACCAGGAGGTTGCACCCTCTGGGCGTGAAAACCCAGCCCTACTCTAGTAGGTTTTACACCACGCAAAGTAAGACGCCCCGGGTTGCCACCAACATAGAGGGCATAATACCATAAACAAGCTTAATCCCTTCAAATCAGCATAACAGATTTTAACAGGGCGGTACATTGTGCTTATTTCAACATGCTGAGTGTTGAGGGCAAAAACAAACCCTGAGTTGTGTCAGAGGCAGAGCGGTTTGAAGTCTGACGGGACTCAAGTTATTATTATATTATTAAAGAAGCTGTGAAATTTAATGGTTCCATCCTACAGATCAGGACCTCCAGTGGGGTCGCCAGATGAATCAGAGGGGTTATGGGATGATTTATGAATTTATGAAAAAAATATTATTTTGAATAGTGAAATACTGGACATTTGACCAAATAATCTCAGTTTAATTTACTATCTTAATTGCTGATGAGGACCAAAAAATGCTATTGAGTTTTGAGATTATTTTTGTCAAACATATTGATCCCAAGGCCAAGAATGAACTTGCTCAAATGCTGTACAGTTTTACCTCTTCAGGCCTCTAAAAACATTTCAAATAAAACAACGTGAGAAGACAAAGACATCACTCTTTGGGTGAACAACAACTCACAGATTCATGCAAACTGCTAGTAGTCTATGTAGATATTTCTGGTCTTTCAAGAGTAACAACCCTAGACTGTATATAAGAAGTGGACAAAGCATTCCCTGCTTTATGGTCTATTTGACTCTAAATGTGACCATAATTTACTAAATGAACATCATGCTGTATTGAAGAAGACTTGAAACTAGCGACGGAGACCATAAAATCATGTTTACAATGTTTACTGAGGTAATAAATCAAGTGAGAAGTAGGCTCATTTTCTCATAGACTTCTATACAATCAGTCTTCTTTTTGCAACCAGAGGAGTCGCCCCCTGCTGGCTGTTAGAAAGAATGAAAGTTTAAGGCACTTCAGTATTGGCTTCACTTCTCAGACCCGGAGGTTGCCGCTTGTTAACTGTTGGGACTTATAATGTGCTGAGGGTCTTATACAATTGAGACTCAAACGCAACAAAGGAAACTAAAGAAACTGATGTAACCACAGGGAAATAACTCCAGAACAATGCCATTGTATGTATTTCAAGATGTAAGGGGAGAAAAATGTGACAGTAGGCAGTGGAATTCACCGTTTCCTGTAAACGTACGAGCTGATTATTGTACTAAGAGTATTTATGAACCACACAGGAGCAGGACAGGAAACAAGGCCCATTGGTGCATTCAGGAATGCCCATGAGGTAGACACAGCAATCCTGCGCTGTACACAAGAGTTTGCATTGCGAAGGAGGAAATACATATTGTTTCCACTGTCTCCCTACACTTCCTGTCGTATCTCACGACCTATAAAACATACTTTCTGCAGAAACTGTAAATCACACACCTCAGAAAGTCCAGGAAGTTCCTTACTTTACACACACATTCCTAATTTCCCCCATGACGCAGCCTCTTGTCTGGTGACAATGGCAGGAACGAAAAGCACTGGAGGAGGATGTTTTTCGGAGAGGAGGGTGGGGGGGGAGTGGATTGTACCTCGTTTCCTTGAGCGGCGCAGCAGAGACCGCTGAGAGTCAGCTGGGACGAGTGAACGAGAGGAGCAACATCCGTAGAGAACGTCCAAGGTCCAGAGATTTCCCGCCGGGCGATGACCACGTGTCCGGAGACGGAGGGAGAGATGTTGTATTGTTCTCCTCTCTCCTCCTCCTCCTCCCCCCTCCTCCTATGCTCCAACCCCCCGCTATTAGTGAGACGGATTAACTCCAAGAGCTGCGAGTCCTGAGAGTGTGTCTGGCTCGCTGTACGCGGACACACACACACACACACACATCGCATCAATTACGCCTTCTCCATGTGATTCAGGCTGACGGATGAAGGCAGATGCACTCGACTAAAACATGACAGGGACAATTGGCCTGAAAGTGGAGAATTTACTCATGGATGAGCCGCCCAGTTGCTCAATTCTCCAAACACACTAAAGGCCTAATCAGCCAATTACACCAAAGCTAAATTGCATGTGGTGCAAAACACACACAACAATGCATGAAATGCCGGCAGACTCCGGAGGTGACTCAGTTTCAGAGTGATGGAGCCTGGAGTCTTCCATCAGGACAGGGGTGACCTTTCTTCTTGAGCCACCACAGGAGAGGGCAATGATTAAATAAGTGGTATTTGGTTTGGAGCTGGCAGTGTAAAACTTGATGGAAAGGGAGCGGTGGCAGTCGCAGCTGTAATGACTTGAGCCGGCGCTCCCCGCGGCTCTGGGACTGATGTTTACCTGGAGATGACAGCAGATATGACGGCGTGGGGACCTGACAGCGTTGACATTTTAAAGTGAGACCCTACTGAGGCCAGTCCAGTGGGAGGCCAGTTACAGCGGAGGAGTTATCAGAGGGTTACAGTTGTGACACATTATTTGGATTAATATCACGATGCACATTGCACCCTGTGGTGCAAGTATTGTTATCAGAAAAGCAGCAAATCACGAATGAGATTAGAATTGGTAGAACAATTTTGCATGTCTATAGACTGGAATGACAAAGAAGCAAGGAGACGAGCAGTATCTGTGATGAAATATCTCTGAAGAACAAAGAGCCAAACAAATAATGTTTTAACAGTAGGTGAGAACACTGTGGGGATTTTTTTGTTGTTGTTTACGAGTCTTTCTGAGGTTCCAGGACTTTGAAGTAAAAGAAATATCTCTGAATTATATTATTCATTCACCAAATAGTGGGAAAATGGCCATCACTATTTCTCAAAACACGTAATTGCTTGTTTTGTTTAAGCAACAGTCCAAAATCCAAAGAGACTCACTTAATAAATATATAAAAGAGAAAGAGAAAGCAGCAAATGTTCACATTTGAGGAGCTGGAAACACTAAATGTTTATCTTGAAACAAGACTAAGAGTCTACAGCCGTTGTAGCGACTATGTGTGTCTGTACTTATAGGTACAACGGTGCTTTTGAACAGCATGCTAAAGCTCACAATGACAATGCTAACATGCTGTTTAGCACGTGAAACGTATTACATCTTCACCATCTTAGTTTACAGCCCGGTCACACGAAAAGGCGTAGGAATGACACGATAATGAGCAAGGCAAAAGAGTGCAATTTGGTGTGACATTTGTACGCCCAACTATGACATTTTTCCTAAACCTAACTAAGTGGTTTTGTTGCCTAAACCTAACTGCGGAAGTTACCATAGTTTTGTTGCGTGTTTGTTTCTCTGTGGAAATTATGTTTTCGCTCTTCTCCCGACTGGCTTCGGCAAGAGTTTGATTGACAGATGGTTCATCCAATCACCTGCCAAGTATTTCTAGAAAGTGCCTGCCCTTTTCCAAACAGTTTCTAATGACGGCTTGTCAGATAGTTCTGTATAACAAACCATCTTAGTGGGTCAGGTTACCATGTTTACTTTTGTCTTCAAACTATGAAAAACCTCTACCATCTTGGAAACAACTCCAAAGACATTGATTAATCATTGTTGTCGATGACTGAAACCTTCAACGGGAAACAGCCATCAATATCTTGTCGCATACAAAAATAATCCTTGTCTGTGAAACTGGGACACGCAGTTGATAATTGCTCTCTAGCTCGCAGCGTCGTGCTGAACCGCTGTGAGCAAACAAGCCAATTATTCTGAATCAGTTTAGAAGTCTTCCTGTGATGTAGCTACATTTAGAAACCTCTCTTTCACAACTCAAACACAAACAGGAGCACGCAAGAGGAATATAAGAGGATTCATGTGTTTATGTTGAGTAACTGCAGGGTAGCGCTTAATTGCATTGAGCTTTGGTGTCCCGTTGTGCAAGTCTGACGCAAGAGGACCAGGATAGATGAGGGTGTAACGCCAAAAACATGCATGTAGTAAATAACATTGTTGCTATAGGTGTGTGAGGAAGAGAGTGATGTTCATGTGAGGAGCTTTAGTATGGACTTTCAAACATGCAACATCCATCAAATATCTCTCACAGATGCATATCAGAGAAATAATGAAGCAATCAGTGCAACCACTCAGCACGCTAATTACAGACGCGAGCCCGGGACGCCCACCGGCATCATCTCAGAGTCTGTGTGTGTGTGTGTGTCCGTTTTTTAAAAATGCATTCCAATAGAAAATGTCTCACCAACAGACGTTTAATTACCAGAGGATGGAGAGCTTTGGTTTGCCCGTGCCATCACTCATGGCTGAATTAATGAATAGGTAAACAGCAGAGCAACAAGCCAGACTCAGCATGGTTTGGATGAGATCGGTGATACCACACATGCTCTCTCACACACACACACAAACACACACACACACACACACAGAGTCAGCAGTGTTTAATATTATGGATGAAGTGGTGGTTCTATGCTATGGTAGGGTGGAGGTGGAGGTGGAGATGGAGCCGAGAGCTTGCGGGTGATTTGTTTGGTGCTTCACACCGGAGTCTATGATTAAGTGCTAAACCACGGATGATACACGCCCTTTTGTTCCGACATCAAGCAGGTAAAATAATGAACAACAAGAAGATGATGATTGCTGTATTTCATCAGGGAAGTTCATGGAGTTTTGGTCTCCACCCACTGAGGGAGAGATTAACGGAAACACAAACAAAATGTGTCACAGAGTGAGGGCAGAAGATGTCTTCAAATTGCTTGTTTTGTGTGACCATCAGTCTCAACCCTTAATATATTAATCTCACAATTATTAAGTGAATCCTCATACAACGGTTTGTATGACATTTTACGAAAAGTTTTTCCTCATTTTTCGTGCGTTCCACGAAAAAAAATGTTTTCAAATAAACTTCCATCTTCACAGGAAACAACTTGGTTAGGTTTAGGCAACAAAACTACTCTGTTAGGTTTAGGAAAAGACGGTGGTTTGGGTTTAAATAACTACAGAAGTAAAGTTACTTAATGGTGCCGTCAAATGGGGTCGTCCATTTGAACGCCCTCCTCTTGCGGTATTCACGACCTCGTAAGTGGAAAGTTTCTGAAAGCTCCGAGTGACACGTTTGTTAACGTTGTCAGAAATGGCGGAGGCCATGGAAGTTCATTTTTCGGTATATAGTAAGTGAGTATAATGTAATTATAGTCATATATTGTAATTCTTCATAATTTAAGTAAAAATGTTGATATTCCCAACGGCCTTATCTTTCTCCTCTGTCATTATGCCTTTGCATTTCCTGCATTTACCCGCTTGCTAGCTTGCTAAATAGTTAGCCGCTGGCGTCTTGATGCCAACAGTAACGTTAATATTGCCGTTGTTTAGCAGCGGTGTTCTCACGACTTAACCACTTGAACGCCAAGCATATGTGCACGACTTCCCATGTTGTAAACACAAGCTTATGAGTTTCATTTAAGGCACAATACGTATGGAAGTTACGTGACGGAGTACGAACAGCGGTCTTCTTCGGTGAAAGTCTGGTGTTTTTGGACCCACCTCCTCCTTATGCAGCGTTTGTCGCTCTTTATACTTCCTAGCTCATGATTATGTGTAATACATACAAACTGATTTGTGGGATATTTACAAATTACAGTGCATTACATTTCGTATGTATAGCTACAAACAATGTATGAGAACAGTCTGAATTAATACAACAGAGAAAAGCATCAAATTGTCACGTTTGAGAAGCTGGAACCAGCAAATCTTGGGCATTAATGAATCATTTCAGCACTAGATTTAATCTTCATTGATTAAACTTTCTTGCTGTCTACTCTTTTCATTTAGCTTTAGGCTGGAGAGACAAGCTTCCTCACTGCGTTGTGGGATCCAGTCCTGAGTTTACACCGCCACGGAGCTGCAAAGAGATAAAACTGTGCCAGACAAAATGAATGTCAATGGCATTCCAGTGGCCTGTTTACGGCTGTCGTAGTTAAATGTCAAATGCTTGGTCCCCGCGGGGGAGACGGAGCTGGCCGGGAGAGAATTTGCAGGTGTCGCTCCCTCCATCACTCTGCTGCCTCGCTCTTCTGTGTGATGTTAGGCATGGGACAATACGTCGGGGATGAGCAGCAGCAGATCTACTATTAGTGGAAGAGTGAAGAATGGAGCGAATGCCCAGGGGAAAGCTGAGGAGTGGACCAGACCTCACTGACATTATTATAAGAGTTGCTGTGGTGACAGTTTCTGCAGAAGATGACTTCTATACCAGAGAGTCATAACTTAAAAGGTCCATTCCAGTGGTTTAGCATGTAAGTTATTTACTACAAATCACAGCCAACCATTTTGCAAAACCTGTGACTATGTGTGCAAAGGAAACAAGAAAGATGTGGCATAAAACCAACAGCCCCAGATACATAAACTATCACTGCAGTGTTGAGAGGGAGAGAAAAATCATTGCAGTTACTACAGCATGTTTGAAATATCGTACACCACAACGAGCTGCGGTGTTTTTACAGCACAAACAGCCGGCGCAGCGACCACGGTGTCCAATTTATTTGCAGCTTCTTACAAACCCAAAACGTCAAGTCATCTCTTCTCCCCAGAGGATGCTGTCCTCTCTACGAGGAGGGAGGAGGGAGCTGCCTGTCGTGCCATCCTCAGTGCATATGGGATAATCTGGGTGTGAACATCTTGTGGTTCAGTGGATCAGGGGCAGCAGAACCATGTGAAAGTACAACTGTGAAGTTAGTAGTAAAGGACACTTTAAAGAGGAAACATTTCCATTATTCCTTGATTGACATAAAGCCAGCTGTCTGCCCAGCGGCTGTCCTCTCTGATTTTGTTGTTGCTCCTCTCTGCTGCCAACGCTGTACTCTCTCCAGCATCAACGTCCTCCCTACACGATAATGCCACAGTCTCCATGGTGATGTAGCTACCACAAACCACCGCCACCACCACTACCAGCACCACAAACACATTCACACACACACATGCCAGGCGAAATCCCACTGAGTCATTTTGCAGGGCTTTTTTTAAAACGCCGCTCTGTGTATAAAATTAATTTGCGGGACCAACGCCTCGCTCCATCTTAATGCTGTCTCAGATTACTAGACAGCTTTCCAGCCCCCCGGGGGCCACGGATCTCTTAGGCTGGAGAGCAAGACGGAGGAGGAGGAGGAGGAGGAGGAGGAGAAAAACCCTATAAACTGTTCTCTAATTGGGGGTGACAAGTGCCGATATTTGAGGAGTTCTCCCAGAGGTGGTTAGTGCAATGATTACAATGAAATGTCAGCTCCCATGACACCTTTGGCAAGGAAGACATCACAGACATACTGTAGTACATGCTGGCTGTCATGTAGCCCAAGAGTTCCTAGGAAAACCACCTTTCCTGTGGCTTTTCTTAGGAAGAGCAGTTTCTATCGCAGTCTGACGAATCTTCCATTTACTTTTACCTCGTGTGACCTCGACGAGGACTTGGCTCTCGCCTTGCCAAGTACTGCACACGAGGAACACCAGCCCCGCTGCTCTTCAGCCCATCAATCAGCCTCTCCAGCAGCCATGAAATGAGCCATATGCGGCATGGGCAGGGCACAGAGAGGGAAAACAATGGTTTTATATTCTCAAGAGCTTCCTTTCCTGGCATTTAGACTCCCTCAACTTGGACTCAAACAGCGTGAAAAAAAGGATAGTGTAAGTCACAAAAAAAAAAAATGTTGGCTTTGGCAAGGTGATTACAAATGCAGAGTGTTTGCACGGAAAGGAAATGCTTCGATTTAGGAGGCAAAGTAGAGATGACCAAGCATTTAAGGCAAGATAGGGGAGTTGTTCCCCCCCTCCGTCACCTCAATCCTCCACAACAATTAGCCGCTGACAGTGACATAGAGTGCAATAATAAGCCCCGCCATGGGGAGGGGTGCCCGGCATATGGTGCTACTTTAATCTGCAGCCTGTATCAGATGAGTCTGGACAGCAGACAAGGTTTGATTTTAACTGAGTGCATGCTCAAAAGCCTGGATAAATATAAAGGATTGTGAATGCTGCATCCAAAAAGCAGGGCTGACAAGTATTCACAATGCTTTTTGGTGATGCAAGAACAAATGTCCAAATAGAAGAAGTTGCCAAGGAAACCAGAGACGAGAAGCTCTCTCTCTCTCCTTTTTTTTTTTTTTTACAGAATAGCACTTTTCTGGGTGAGAGGGTGGCGATTTGCTTCCTTGCTAGCCGGGGTCACAACCTGCCATCCATTAGAAGCTCTGAGTAATCCTCATAGGTGAGCCCAGCCTCAGACCTCGTAATCATCGGGCTGACACCTGCGAGTATTGTCCCCCTTCATCACATGACCCTCTCCCTCCCCAGAGGCCGGCCGAGGCTGGGTTTGCAGGGGTAACGCGTCCCCCCTCCCACCCGCTGGACTTCTCTATTCCACCGGGCCTTCTCATAATCCTATTAGCCCCGGTCATCTGCGCTGCATTAAAAAAATGTGATGATTGATCCTAAAACACAAACCCTCTGTGTCCCGAGGTCGCCTACAGAGGAGTTCCTGTGTTTCACTTTCCACATATTAAACACCTCACACACCACAAAATGTGACCCACATTTTATCCTTCTTCAGGATCTTTATTGTTTAAAGGGATGTTAACAACACAAACACTCCTCTGGAGAAAGAAAAGAGTTGTGTGATTAGTGACTGTTAAGCTTCAAGGTCTTGCCTGGTGAAAAAATAGCTGAGTTAAGTCCAGCCTCATGACGTCCTTATACAAAAAGGCACCAGAGATTTTTAAAATATTTGCACTTAATTTAAAAAATAACCTTTAAATATATGTACATATTTAGGTTGATTTAGTTCCTGATTATAAAATAGTACTGCAACAGACTTCATATGTCCTCTAGCTATTCTGCCGTTCCTCAGAGAGTTATAGACTTAATGTGTGTGAGCTATGTTAACCATTAAAAACACTGAGAAATCCACTAGGAATTCTGCTGCAGCACTGAGAGATCATCCTGTAGTTTGACATAAGCAGGTTAAATATTTCAGATTATGATACTTCTGAACAAACCTTTATTACATAAGTCAAGTCAAACAAGACTAGTTTAGCTAGTGGCTCTGTGAGGCTGTACTGAGGCACGGCGTTGCTTTCAGCTAAATCTTAGTTTAGTTTCATAGACTGTAAATAAGAAGTGGACGTAGTCACCGTGACAGCACCTGTTGGTTTGTGGACTGCCGTTTTGAAGCCTCGAGTCTGGCTTTTTTGCCGTCACCATCTTGTTTTTTTGCAACCAGAAGTGACACAAGAGGGTGGAGCTAAGTACAACCAAATGCTGAATAAGACATTTTTAGACGACCAAAATGTTCATGAACTGAAAGCACACTGTGAAAGAGTTAAAGTTGTAAGACGAAAACACGGACAACGCCCAGACCGGACAACGCCGTGGTAGCGACCTGTCAATCACAAGGTAGCCACGCCCTAAAGCATACCCTGCTTTATGGTCTATTTGACTCTAAATGGGACCATAATTTACTAAATGAACATCATGCTGTATTGAAGAAGACTTGAAACTAGCGATTGAGACCATAAACTCATGTTTACAATGTTTACTGAGGTAATAAATCAAGTGAGAAGTTGGCTCATTTTCTCATAGACTTCTATACAATCAGACTTCTTTTTGCAACCAGAGGAGTCGCCCCCTGCTGGCTGTTAGAAAGAATGCAAGTTTAAGGCACTTCAGCATTGGCTTCACTTTTCAAACCCGGAGGTTGCCCACTGTTTAGTTTGTATTCTAACATTTACAAATTAACACTAAACACAAATACTTTGGTATTTGTGGCGCCACATGAAAAGTCAGGGATCACTAAAGTTGTTATAATTCATCCTGAGGGGAACAAGAACGCCTGTAACAAATTGCATACCAATTTATCCAATAGTGGTTGATAAATTTCACTTAAAACCACAAATGTGAACCTCATGGTGCACAATAGGAAAAGTCAGAGGAATACCAAAGTCATTAGGGATCATCATCTGGGAACCATGAGTGTTTACCTATATTTCTGCCAATCCATCGAGAGGATGCTGAGATATTTCACTGGAAAAGTGACCTGCTGGTGGCTCTATGAAAAGGCAGCCGATCACCAAAGTCACTAGGGTTCATCCTCTGGGCACCATGAATGTCTGTACAAAAAGATTTTTCAGTCGGGACCAAAGCGGTGGACCAGCTGACAGACTAGAGCCAGGCTGCTAACGCGGCTAAATGTTTATCAGATTTGTTGTATCACACTTTTTCGTCTCACATCACCAATGACATCTCATTTTTATCACTTCAACAAATTTGTGATGACGATACCAACATCGAGTGAAACGTATGCTAAAAGCTCCATCATTTTGCATCAGCTTGAGGTACAGATTCCAGCCAAAACCTCCTTCTCCCCCCCCCCTTCAAATCTAAAAACAAGCCTTTGTGTGGATTTGAACTCTCTGGGGATCTACTGCACGTGTTCCTCCGCCTGCTGTATTAGCTCTATCAAATAACCCCCAAAAATCTCTAAAGCAACACTCAAAAATCTCCTTACATAACTCACGTTAACAGCGGCTATATCCTGAGGAGGGACCTGTTTGACGCCCCTTGGGTCCCTCTTGGCACAGAGGGTGACCATCAGTGGGTGGAGGTGCAGATTGGAGTGGCATGGCTGCAGCAGAGGAATGTGAGGAATTCCCCTTGTAAACACCTCATGCTCCGACGGTCGCCACCACGCTCTTATCTCCCCGTGCCCATCGCCCCCTTTCATCATCATAATGGTTAGTTATTCATTACCAGCTATCTGCTTGGTCGGGGCAGGTGGGGGCTGCTGCTACTCAAGTCTTTTGTTTACCTGAGGCGCCATATTTATTCACCGATACCCCCAATAGGCAAACAGAGCCGGCTCTGATACTATATACAGTAGAAAGGCTTTTTTTTCTCTTTCTTTTTTTGAGGCACGACTAGCCGAGGCTCTCTCTGATCCTATGGGAACGCTCTTTAGCTGATAGGATCATAAGTGGCTGAGGGGGGGAATTTATTCTCCGTCTTGGTTGAATAGAGCTTTCGCTTGCTTTTCAGCGTTGCACCTCCCCCTGTGGTTCCTGTATACGAGCCCCCCCCTCTCAGCTTAAATGAAAAGTCATTTCAAAAGCAGCTGAGGGCCTTCGTTAATACTGCGTGGCATTTAGAAAACACAGGAAAAGATACGGCGCAGGCACAGACTGGCTTTTTCCTCCCTTTGCTCTGGTGAAATCCTGTTTTGTCAGAGCGGAGTCCATCCTGAGCACATACATGAGGGGCCCATTGGGGGCCGCATTCCTCCTCATGGTGTACCACTCTCTACCAGTCAGCAGGGACGCTTACTTACAATCATGAAACCCGCTCACACACCGCCGGCATAGCCACGTCCCCTAACAGTTTCCCATCAGCTGGGACTTTCTGCTGCAAGAGTCAGAAACCAGATTTTTCCTTTTCCTGGAACTTCCCCTGATACGTTTGTTTAAGCGAAAGCTGATAATTTCCGGGTGTTTTTCAGTGTTAATGTAGACTTTTCCTGCCATTGGCGATAACAGAGCAGCTGTGGAGATTGTTGCCCTCTAAAAATTCTTGCTAATGTTGACAGTAGATATCACACCAAATAGGAAGGTGTTGAAATGAATGACACTTTGGCCTCCTTCATACAGGACAACATCAGAAAGAATTGGCAGGATTTGTCACTGATGACAGGCAAAATCCTCTAAATCAAATGGCAACTGTCCTCCTTATGTCATTCATCCAGTCTTGACTTTAATAGCTTTCATGGTGTTTTTTTGGGGAGTTTTTCCGTCATTAAATCAAGGGGTCAAATTCTAGAGGGTATCATGTGTTATACAGACTGCGAAGCCCATTGGAGTTGTGATTTGGGTATTTTTTTCAATTAATCAACTAAAAAATGGAGTGAAATATGGAAAAATGACGATCACATATTCCCAGAGCCCAAGGTGACATCTTCCAATTCCTTGTTTTTCTGATCAACATACAAAAACCTGAGAATATTCAATTTAAAATGATTTAAAGCAGCAAATCCTCACAATTTAAAAGTTGAAACCAGAGAACCGTTGGTGTTTTATGCCAGCAGCATGGCTGGTCCACCACTTTCAGTCCGGACTGAAATATCTCAATGGATATTGAATGGATATTCATGGTCTCAAGAGGATGAACACTTATGAATTCGGCAAACTTGAGTTTCACATTTGTCGTTTTATGTAAAATGTCTTCACAACTACTGGATGGATTGCCATGAAATGTGACAAAGATATTCGTGTTCCCCAGAGGATGAATTCTCACATCTTTGGTGATCCATTAACTTTACCTCTATAACACCTCCATCAGGACTAATGACACTCTCAGCAGCCTCAGCTTTGCTTTGTGTTTAGTGCTAATTAGCAAATGTTAGCATGCTAAATTGTAAACACTATATTTAACATCGGCATGTTTGCATTGTCATGAGAGCTGCAACAATTAATTGATTAGATGTCAACTATTAAATTAATCACCAACTGTTTTGATAATCGATTAATCCTCTATGACAGTAAACTGAATATCTTTGAGTTGTGGACAAAACAACACATTTGAGGATGTCATCTTGGGCTTTGGGAAACACTGAGTGACATTTTTCACCATTTTCTGACATTTTATTGACCAAACAACTAATCGATTAATCGAGAAAATAATCGTTAGTTGCAGCCCTATTTATCATAGTGAGGATATTAGCAAGTACAGCCTACAGTAGAGCTGCTATAGCACGACTGTAGACTCTAAATCTTGTTGCTTACTAATGATTTCGAAAACTAATTGATTAACAAAATAGCTGGTGATTCATTTTCTGACAGTCAACTAATCAACTACTTGTTTCTGCCAGTATTTGGGATTATATACTGTAAATAAAGTTACTTAAAAGGGCCTGTGTGTAGCATTTACGGGGATCTATTGAAAGTAATTGAATATAATATAAGTATGTTTTCTTTAGTGTATAATCAACTGAAACGGAGTCCGCAATGTTGCACTGCCATGTTTCTACAGTAGCCCAGAACGGAAGAACCAAACACTGGCTCTAGAGAGAGCATTTCATGTTTTTGCATCAGCCACCGTAGTTCTCCTACACGCTTGGCACACGGGAGAAGTTTCAGTTGGTTGCAATCTACAACCTCACCACTAGATACCGTCAAATCGCACACACTGCACCTTTATCTTCAAAATATGTCAAACCATTTGAATTTAGTCTTTATATATATCAAGCTACATTCAATAAATGTTGACAGAGTTTCGCAGCCCTGCATGACATCTCTGGTCCCCGAGCATCGTGCACAAGGAATAAATATCCTCATTACTGTTGAGTGCTTCGCTCATATGTTCCCCTAATACCCATTCATGGTATCACAGCATGTCAGCTCGCCCCGAGGAAGCTGTCAGCTACAGATGTCAATACCCCCGCTGACCCCTCTCCCTCGCCCTCCCCCCACCACCACTAGACACACATGGCACTGGAGGATTGTCCCCCAGAACAAAGGGAACATGGGGGGGGTTTCTGTGGAGAACAGGCAACCAAACATTCCTGGCACAATGGAGAGAGTGGCCGGCAGGTTCAATTAGTACACACTTTACTCTATACTCCATACGATCCCACTGTGCTTGGAAACAAAGCTGGAGCTCCACAATCAAATGGGGTGTTTGTGGTTGACGCTGGTGGTCTTAACAGAGTTTCTCCTATTGTCTGCTTTGTTGCTGCCGTGTTGCTTTGAGAAATAAACCACTTGAAGGGCACTTAGGGCAGAAGATACTCAAGTTGCAAAGATTGATGGCTCACCAGAAACTTTTGTTTTTGGAAGTAAACAAGCCTATATCAGTGCTGTAAATAAACTGGGACTACAGCCAGCTATACTGCAAGAAAGGAATCTTAACCATCAATCTGTCCAGGAATTAAGTGCACACCCAAAGTCTAATGAAACACTTGAGAGAGCACATTTTCTTAATTGACCATGACACTCTGGAATGCACTTCTTATAGAGATATGATCATCTAACTCGGTATCCACTTTTAAAAAACTTTCTAGCATTCCTATAAGTAGAAGGGTATAAATATATGTATGTACACATCTGTTTCTGGACGCATGTGTACATTTATACACATTTATGTATATATACTGTATATTTGTACCACTTCTATTATTATTGATATGTTCTGTGATGTTCTGTTTTAACAGTCACCATATCTTTTAATTTATTTATCTGCTTTTATTGTCTTGTGAAGCACTTTGTAACATCTGTTTTGAGAAGTGCTATATAAATAAATGTATTATCATTATAATTATTACTTCCTTTTTTTTTTTTAGAGAGACAAAACATGAATCCACCAAACAAAAAAATGCATTTTCCATGCAGTGAAATCAGGATTTTCCAGGAAATTTCCAGAGCCCAGCAGCAGCAACACCTTCCTGTATCATGCAATGCATTAAATGATGCTCTGTCTACACCAATAGGACACCATATATTGGGGATCTGTTGCAGTGATTGCAGCACTGACAGTGATTTGATGCTGTGTGACAGTCACTGCCTGGAAACCTTCAACAAATCGGATGCTCAACATGAATCAATACGCATTTTGCACAGTGAGAGCAGCCAATAAAACACACAGAACAGCAGGTGTACAGTAGGAGAAATAAACCTGATGTACTCACCTATGATAGATAGATATGAGAGAAATGAAGCCCCTCCAAAAGCAATGCTGTGTCTCTCTCTCTCTTCACACCATCCGAGCGCACATGTTGCCTGCAGCAGTCATCACCGAGCAAATGTCACAATCATGGGAGCTGCTAACAAGAAGTGGAGCTGCTCAATGCACACTGCAGGAGCTGGAGAGCGCGTCTCTGTCCGCATGCACAGCGTGTCCAGCAGCTTGGATGAGATGCATACAGGGCACCACCCTTTGCTGGAGCTCTGGAGACTCCTCTGCCTCCACCTCCACCTTCAGCCTTGTAAACAGCAGGACATGAAGCAAACCCGTCAAGGCAGCGTGATCACTGCTGCTGATGATGATGATCCGTGGTAATGCATGGAGGTGGTGGTTGGTGGTGCGCAATTAAAGATGCGCGCAGGACGCGGGTGCCACCCACTAGAGGAGGGTTTTTCGTGGTTGAGTTGTGTACGGAGAGGGAATCTTAATGAGGACTGCTGCAGAGTTTACCTCCCTTAGTTCAGGAGGAGTGTCCCTGTGCTCAAATCACACTGTCCCGACTAGGAAAGTTACACTACAGGAGGAGGAGGAGGAGGAAGAGGAGAGGAGGAGGAGGAGGAGGAGAGAGAGGAGGAGGAGGAGAGAGGAGAGGAGGAGGAGGAGAGAGGAGGAGGAGGAGAGTAAAGTTACCTTCCAGGAGGAGGAGGAGGAGGAGGAGAGAGGAGGAGGAGGAGGAGAGTAAAGTTACCTTACAGGAGGAAGAGGAGGAGGAAGAGGAGGAGGAGGAGAGAGGAGGAGGAGGAGAGTAAAGTTACCTTACAGGAGGAGGAGGAGGAGGAGGAGGAGAGAGGAGGAGAGAGGAGGCGGAGGAGGAGAGAGGAGGAAGAGGAGGAGGAGAGTGGAGGAGAAAGAGGAGGAGAGGGTGGAGGAGGAAGAGGAGGAGAGGAAGAGGAGGAGGAGGAGGAGGAGGAGAGAGTAAAGTTACCTTCCAGGAGGAGGAGGAGGAGGAGGAGAGAGGAGGAGGAGGAGAGTAAAGTTACCTTCCAGGAGGAGGAGGAGGAGGAGGAGAGAGGAGGAGGAGGAGGAGAGTAAAGTTACCTTCCAGGAGGAGGAGGAGGAGGAGGAGAGAGGAGGAGGAGGAGGAGAGTAAAGTTACCTTACAGGAGGAAGAGGAGGAGGAGGAGAGAGGAGGAGGAGAGTAAAGTTACCTTACAGGAGGAGGAGGAGGAGGAGATAGGAGGAGGTGGAGGAGAGAGGAGGAGAGAGGAGGCGGAGGAGGAGAGAGGAGGAAGAGGAGGAGGAGAGTGGAGGAGAAAGAGGAGGAGAGGGTGGAGGAGGAAGAAGAGGAGAGGAAGAGGAGGAGGAAGACGGGGATGAGTAGGAGGAAGAGGAGGAGGAGGAGAGAGGAGGAGAGAGGAGGAAAAGGAGGAGAGAGGAGGAGGAGGAGGAGAAGGAGGAGGAGGAGAAGGAGAAGGAGAAGAAGAAGAAGAAGAAGAAGAAGAAGAAGAAGAAGAAGAAGAAGAAGGAGGAGGAGGAGAGAGGAGGAAGAGGAGAGTAAAGTTACCTTCCAGGAGGAGGAGGAGAGAGAAGGAAGACGAGGAAGGATGACGGAATAAAGCACCAATGAAACTCACCTGTTGGCCAGCAGCCAGTCAGCAAAGTGGGAGATTAGCCCAGGAGACACCTGTTGACTCAAAACCAACCAGAGACAACCTGTGCAATGAGACCTGAGGTTGATATTTTCATCTCTACACAGCTTCTCCACTGTTTGTCTCTCTTGGTGCAATGCTGCAGAGACTGTAGGCTCACATTAAAGCTGCAGGATCTTTGATAAACAAGATGTCAGAGTTGCTTAATTGATTAATTAGTAAGTCATTAACCCATTTGTGCCCAAAGACTATATTTGGTATGATAAGAAAAAATGCCACAACATCTGTGTAAGAAAATATTGAAAATATTGCAGTATTATGTTTTGTGATACTGTATTGATTCTCAAAAATACTGTATCGATTTTTAATTAATAGTTTACATGCAAAGATGAACTCAGTCAATACTTATTTAAAGTGGCAGTAGGCAGTATATTTTTGGCATCATTGGGCAACAATTCCATAATAACCTTTCAGCATATTGTAATTCAAGTGTTCTGAGAGATAACTAGACTTCTGCTCCTCCTCATGGCTCTGTTTTCAGGCTTTAGAAAATCTAGCCCGTGACGGGAGACTTTGATCAATCACAGGTCATTTCATTGAGAGAGCGTTCCTATTGGCTTTGCGCCGGTCATGTGACCAGAGCTTGGCGTTCCTTCACCAGATTCAAAGATGTTGGCGGCGTCACAAACTTCCTAATTTTACAACTAAACAGTACACCACAAGATGATTCTGAAAACATTTGAGGTGAGAAATAGGCATTAACGTAACATAACATTGATTCATATTTGATCAGCGCTGTCTAGTTTGACCGTTTGGTTGGAGTTCGTGAGTGATTGACAGCCGGCTCTCATAGACGGCAGCTGGACAGCAGACCTCAGATCAGCTCTTACTGCTTGTTTTCCTCCGGTCTGTGAAATCTTGCAGATGCAGTTAGGAGCACCGGAGGACACAGAGGCAAATGATTTTTTTCTGGTTACCTGTTTCATGTACTATTGTCAGGATATAGCGAACGTTTTATAACAATAACTTTTTTTAATCATATTTCCCCAATCTCGCCTACTTCAGCTGTAATTTGCAAAGAGTTGCACCATCTAAGTGGATGTGCCCCTTCATGTAGTGCTATGATGCTGGACGTTACAGTGACTGTGATAAATGCAAATGCAGAGCCCACTAATCTGAATGCTTAAAAACTTCTTTTTACTCAAATTTTATTCTCATGGAGGTGTGTTCTTTATACTATGACAATTTTCCTAAAATTAGATTAAAAAAATCTCAATACATCACCTTCCTAACAGTATCGCAATATATTGAATCGTAACCCCTGTATCATGATAGTCATCGTATCGCCAGATTCTTGCCGATACACAGCTCTAGTTCTGATTGGTCAAAAGTCTTGAAATTTGGTACAGATATACTTTGGGCAAGTATCTAACAGTACAACTTTGACATTTTTATACCACGTGAAAAATCACACTTTTATTAATAGTCAAAATCTGGATTTTTGAGGAAAACATTGCTAACATTGTGTTTATTAAACTTTTCCATATGAAATATTTATTTTTACGCTGCATATGTGTGCATATCTTTGATATTCAACTTCTTCTCTGAGTTCATAGACACCAAATACTTGATTTGTCATTTTCGTATCATACGATATCCAGTATAAATAACATATAATGGTCTATTGCAAAAACAGCAGTCCCATGATGTGCCCAAATACTAAATATAGTATGATAAGAAAAACTCACTTTTCAGCCAAACGGTTTGACCGATTTTTAAAATGTCTTTACGTGTCCTGCAGGCGACAGTGGGCTTCTTCTTTACCCAAATAGGTTTAATCTTTTTTTAATCTGGGGTTTTCTAACCCTTTTAACTCGAGTTATACTAAAATAGACTCACATTAGACCATTTCATAAGACTTCTGATCAGTATAGTGTAGAGTGCTAGAGCTCAGTGGTTCTCAACCTGGGGGAGGGGACCCATTGAAGGGGTCACATGATGTATCAAAGGGGTTGAAAGAAGATTATCAGGGCAGGGAAGGTGACAAGACTTCTTTCTTTGTTGTTTTTTTCTTGTGAAATGATGGATAGTTTTACCTCTTCAATCCGAAAAGCACTGGTGGAACAGCAATTGCTTCATTCCAATGGACCATAAGCAGCGTTGCCAGATCAGATTGAGTTTCCAGCCCACTCATAAGTTAAAACCTGCCCAATTCAATAAACAGCCCAAATCATAACCTTGCCAGAAACCTTTACATACAATCCTCATTTTCACATGTATATATTACTATATTTTTATTCTATTTATATCGTCACTTTTTTTTCTTACAAGTTATTGTCACGTTATCTTACCTTTGTCTATCTATCTTATTAATGTTGTTATTATATATTCTTATTGTCATTTTATCTTGTCTTTTATTGCTGAGCTGACCCATTCTATCATCCTATACATTTCATTGACCCTGCGTTAACCTACATATGACAAATGAAACTAAAACTAAAAACTGTGTAATCATTACATGCGCAATAGAAAACATATCATGAGCATACAAAGCTTCATCTCTGCATCAAATCACCAAAGATAAAATGTTGGATAACCCACTCAGAGTGCAGTCAGACAACCAAATACACAACTTCCCATGTCAATGATGATGGCGTCAAGGTAAGAAGCTCCACTGTTATCCCTAACAACGATTGAATACAACACAAATATTTCTCAAATTAAATGAGTCAATAATATGAGTGAGTGGGCACAACAAAGTTTACTGAATTGAAGTGTTTTTTACCATAATATAACACCTTGTTTGGTAATATTGCTTTCACAATATTTGCAAATCTGTTGACAAAAGCAGCCCAAATTCATCCCAATCTGGCAACACGGAACATAAGTGAAAAAGCTTGGGAAGCACTGCTATAACGGAATAACTGATAGTACAGTTGGTGGTAAAAAGTGAAATTTTGCCTGCTATTTTGGTGCAAACCTCTACTGGCTGTACCGTCCTTTGTTGGAGGCCCTTAGAGGCTCTTCTTGGACCCAGCAGCCTGAGTCATGTTCAGCTCTCTCTCCTCTAATCCCACACCTCTCAAACAGCAGCTCAACGCTGAATCGGTCGTGAGGCCGTCAGCTGGTCCATCTATTATGAGGTTAAACCACTTATCCGTCCATATGGGAGGGAACAGGGGCATCTAACCTCAGCTGGCACCCTGGTATGAAAACAGCACATCGCTCTACCAAAAAGCCTAAATCGACAGCGGGTAAACAAAATCTGGTGTTTACTGCACGGGGAGATCAACTGCAGATACAAGTGGGCCTATAATCACATGGGTGGGGAAGAGTACGCCCGGTTGATTTAGAGTGTTTCAATTGCTTTTATCAGTCTCTTTGACGTCTTGTTACCAAGTGAACAAGAGCAGACACACAAAGGATGCTGTCTGACAGTTTAACATTGTATATATAGACGCAGAGGTGGATTTTATTTTGAAAAGACAATCAAAAAGTGATTAGCTGTATTCACTTTTAACAAGGAACGAGATGCACAGTATGAGTACTTTTGCTTTGGATGCAATGTGACTATGAGCTAACTAAAAACATTGATAAAGTTATTAAATATACCATGTAATAATAGTTTTTCAAGAAATAAAGTGGCACATTAGAAACTCCTTTTCTCATTCTATTTCTGAGAAGTCACTTGTAACGCAGACCTGAGTCATACAGTGTAGATCTACTGCCCTCCACAGGCCAGAGCACATCATTGCACCCAATTACAAAACGTGACTCGACACTTTCTCCAGCCCTTCATTGAGTCATCCATCACAGCTACAGTCCCCCGGTGCACTGCACAGACTGCAATGCACTTGATTTAAGATGCAAGAGTGACCAAAACAAATGCTACACTTTATTTTTTAATATCAGAGATACAAAACAAATCTTATTTACAATCATTTTCACAGATATGGGAATGTTTTAGTGATAATATTTAGGTAGGGGGTGACATTTCAGTTGAGACGTGTTTTCTTCAGCCTGGAGGTCTCGGCTGCTGCTTTGCGCTTACGTGACGGAGTGCCTGAAGCTTCTTCAGAGGGAGCTTCAGCCAGGTAGTACAGCTCGATAGGCGGGGTCGGCTCCTGTGTCAGTGAGAAAAAAACACACCTTTAACACTGAATATACTGAGTTTAACTTAATAGAGAGGCGAAGTCTCTCTCTGTCTAGACTTTCATGACTTGCAAAATTATGATCCTTGTAAGATAATGTCATTTAAAAATCCTGAGACGTGTTAAACGGTCTACAAATTGAGATTGTGTAATTCTGTTGGCATATATGACTATAACATTTGTTGGGGTCCATTTTTACAAAGCCATTACACGGCTTCACTTTGTGGAAACGATACATTTACATAAACATTACCACAAAATTATCTAAGATTTTGTTATTCATGATAATATGAGGTTTGTCCAGTGATATCAAAAGCTCCACTAACCTGCATGAGGTAGTCTGCGATGTACTCTGGCTTCAAGCATGTGACTCCTTGGGAGGAAGCCGCCGACACGTCGACTCTGAAGTCTCCGGGCTTCAGCCGGCTGAAGTCTGCAAACAGGTGAGTGGCCTCCTTGTACAAGGACGGGGAGGGACTCGGCAGCACCTGGAGAGAGACAGAAATTACAGGTGAGAACTAATGACTTCAATATGTTCACAGAAAAAAACATGTCAACCTTTTGTGGAAAATATGGCTGAGAGGTAGAGGAACTGGTAAAGTACTACAGTAGTTGTTTCAGGGTTTTATAGCGGAGGTGAGTCACCTCGTCTGAATCAAAGGTCAGCAAATGTCATATTTAATGATTGTGGTTTGGGAGTCATCTCCTAATTAACAACTAAACAAATCACAAGGCAAGATCTGTCAAGATCTGGGTGGCTTACCACCGAGGCTAAACCCGTCCCTGGGGGACACCCTGTGAGCATACTAGGAGAGACGCTCCCCAATTTGCAACGTATTTGTTGGACAGAGATTCTCTACAGGGCCACTGTTACCTCGCACAGCAGCTGGATTCTCACGAAATCAAGCGAGAATCACGGGATGACATGTCACATGAAGACCCATCTTGTCAGGCTTCAAGTAATGAGTGTGTAATTAGATTTAGTTAGTAATGAGTTTTAAAATACCATTAAATCTATGCAAGAACAACGCAAGCAAAATGTCCAGTGACCAGCAGTTATACAGTGCTAGAAGCAGATTGTAACGCATTATTAGTATGTTTATAATTCATTACAGAAAGAGCTGTTTGTCTGATTTGAACACTGCATTAGTGTTGAGTAAAAGGACAAATTAAGTTGGATTTAACACTACTAATAAACAAGCAGCAACCTTGGCTCTGCCAGACTGCAGTAACCGCCTGAAGCCTGATTCTCTGTTCTGGTCGATGTTCAGCATCACCGTCCATCCACTGAAGGCTCCCTGACAAACACAAAAAGAATATTTAGCATACTTTAACACTCAAGTAGAAGATAATACAATACAATGACAGTAATTAGGACTGTTCTGTTAACTGTGTGTGTATGTGTGCCTGTAAGTACCTCTTGCTCAGAGCGTCCCTGCAGGGTTTTTCTCCAGCGCATGGCTGCTAACGCCAGTCTCCTCTGCTGGGAGGTGATGGAGGGCAACGCATCCAGAATGGAGCTACTGCCCCACTCATACTCATCCTCCTGGAACACACACATAATGAAATATAAAATATAATCAGCATGAAAAATAACAATGGACCATTTTGTGATAGTTACAAAGATATGAGAATGAACTTTAAAAATCTTTAAAATCCTCTGAGTGAACTAATAAAATATGGTTTTGTAGCTAATGGCAAAACTGTATGTCCATTTCTATATGCTCAAAATGTAGTTGGCTTGTGTTGCTTATTCTACATGTTTCAATTTTGCCAAAAATAAACTGTTAGCACTAATTAGATCCTGTAAAAAACATTAAATTCTGTGCTCCTTAGCGCAACTGGGAAGCCATGACTGACTTGGCTGAGACCAACAGTCACATGATAAAGATTTAGTGAAACTTTAACTGAACTGCGGGCTGTTTACACAGAGCTTGTAGATTCATAGATTCATTTTTTCATAAAATAAATTATCAAAGAAATTCAATTTGCATTTTTTTTTTAATGATTTATGGCATTATAACTGTTCTCTCTACTTCTCGACATGATTGGGATGTTTCCATAAAGGTGCAGGACTTACAGTATATCTTGCAGTGAAAAACGTGAGCAAAAAAACGCCCTGAAACTGCTTGGGGTTCAGAGACTGTAAAACAGAAACCTTCAGATCCTGACCTGGATGAAGCGATCCACAGAGCGACAGGCCTCCAGGTACGAGCGGTGCAGGATCCATTTGCCCGCCGCCATCGCTGCCAGGTACTTCTCGTTGCGCAGAGGAGTCCCTACGATGATGTGGGAGCAGCTGGGGTCGAAAGACTGCTTGTCCAGGACGACACCGCCTACAATACAGAAACAGAAATGGACATAAAGAAAAGAAAGAACTAGATAAAGATAAAGATAACATATTCTGTACCCAATCTGGAGTTATAGATACAGACCTGATAATAAAAGAGCATTATATAAATGTATGAACGGCTGTCAAAGTGCCCTTAAGCAAGACATTCATCCCTACCTGCGGACTCACTATGAGCTGCTGTGAGTGAAACATCACTTTCACCTTTAGAGGCAGAATTAAACACATTGTTCTGGAAAGAATTTCATCTCATGGACTGTTTTATGCATCAATCTGTCCCTTTATACTTAATGTTTGTCTTTGTAAATGCTGAATCCTATTTGAATATACCATATCATTTCCACTAATGGTTCAACTTCTGATGGTAGTCGTGGTGGTTTATTTGAGAATACTGCTGAGCTCACAACAGGAAACATCTGCAGGAGGAAATATTCCCAGACCCTGGAGGCAGATCCTCCTGTTTAGTCATCAGGGATTAGCTCCTCTGACTTCTGCCTGTGATGTGTTGTGGTTATTTTTTTTACTGCAGCATGATGAAATACTGTTTAGAGCCCTAATTAGGTGGAAGACACACCAAGCTCCTCTATGAGGTGACTGTAATCAATGCGTTCCTGAGGGCTGAGGGAGGACAGCTGGAATCTGGGTGGCTGCTTTTCTTCCTCACGCTCCTCCTGAGAGGAAGAAAGAACCTTTTAGCACCAGTAGCTTGTTTGAAAGAGACGCTATAGAATGCGCATTACAGTTGTATTAAAACTTCCTTTTCTTAATGTAAGTATGAATCTTCACCTGTGGCTCCGGTGCTACCGGGGGGTTGGCCAGAGGGAAGGCGATGCTGGGGGCTTTAGGAGTGAGGATGTCGTTTTCTCGCTCCTCTGTTGGAGCCGTTGTGACTCTCTGGCCCATGTGCTGGTCGATGACGTCACATGCAGCTGGGAGAGGATACAGTGATTACAGTGAAAGTCAAATTCATTAGTTTAAACTGAGCTTACAGTATGTCAGAAACCACATCTTTCCAGTTGGATGTGTTTATGGTGAAATTACTCTTTTCGGATGCAGGTAAATAAACATCTGACTAACTTTAGAGTTCTCTATAGAATTGGGTTGCACCAGCTATTTTTAATTGAACTCTTACCCATCTCCACCAGCTCAGAGTCCGTCATGGAGTCCCTGAACTGAGCGCCGTTTTCTGCAGTGGGAGGAGGAGGAGGTGCGAGGGGCTCAGAGTATTGTGAGGGGCTACCAGGCCACTGTAAATTATCAGCCAGCTTGGCCCTCTCCTCTCTGGCTGTAGGGTCATCCCAAACTATCTGTTCACTCTGAGACGGCTCTGTGTTTATGTCCAGAGCCGCTTCTCTGGGAACCCTGAAATCAGGACAGAATGAGGGGAATTTATTTGGATGAGGATGTGTATGAACCCCATAACTTACCCCTCTTCTCACCACATGGCTTCCTTACCTCAGAGCTTCCAGAGTACGTCTGCTCCCGCAGCGTCCGACCCGGTTCCCGTCAGGTGTGTGGGGGCTCGAGTCGGCCCCTCCTGATCCCATCCTGCTGAGCCTGACTGAGGTACGCCTCCCTGTCGTCAGCTTGGTGGCCGACATGATCTCCTGGAGCTGTCTTTGCAGGTTCTCTCTCATTTCTAGAGTCTCTGAAATACCTGGAGACAAGACATAAACACCCACATGAATCCTCGTGTTCATTAATCGTGCAGAAGCTTTGTGGAAATAAATGAAAGCTGGAAAAAGACACCCACCACTTCTATCATTCATCTCTTCTTGATCTACACTTCCATCGCTAACACGGCGTAATGTTGTGGCTTCTTCTGTGTGTTCACACTGAGGGACAAATAATTAAACGGACAAACAGAAAGACAACAACATGAGACACCGCCTGCATTTATGAGATACCGCTTCATTAGACATTACCAATAATAACATATTGCTTCCTGCAGAACAGTATCTAATGTCTCTGAATCTTGGAGGTGAATTTATATATTTACATCCACCTTGTCGTCCTTTACCTCGGTGATGTCTTTGAGTTGGGTTCGTGTAAAAGGTGGAGACCTCTGGGTGCTGTTAGGCACCTGGCTGAGGGTTAGACTCATCTTGGGGTTGTAGGTGAAAGGATACAGAGACTCGGAGACATGCTTCTGCTCCTCAGCACACTGCACAAGACGACACAGAAGTTTATTAACCACAAGAATTAATTGAATGATGAGGGGAAACATAGCTGAACTCCCATCAGTCTGCAAAATAAACATATCAAAGCTGTTTTTGATTTAATATTCTGCTGTTGTTGATGAGATGATAATTATTCCCCCCAAGTGAAATGTACTAAGTGAATGCTGAAAGGAACAGGAGGTACAAAGCAGCCATGGAAATAAGATCCCAAAGTGCATCTTAATATCACTTTATGCATCTTCCTGAAGACATATTTTCTTTTCAAGCTTGTAGAACCAATGTCAACACAAATATTGAAATACTGAAAAAAATCATTAGTTCCGGCCCCAATTCATTTAAAAGTGCAAAGATATTAACTACTCTACAAAGATTTGTTAATATATTCCTGTGCATTTAAGAGTAAAAAACAAGTAGTTGATATTTGCTACTGGTAGACGTACAGCCTGCAGCCAGTACTGGGAGACCACATGCAGTCCTCTCTCCTTCACTCCTCTGTATTCCCGGGTGTTGTCCCCGACACGGCCCTGGTAGATGTAGTGTGTCACTGTATCGTCACAAGCCCACCTAAAAACAAGTTGATAAAGAGATGTTTGTACTATTTGCATCCATATTTACTACAATAAAAATGTAAAAGAATGATTACAGCAACCGGTAACTCATTTACTGTACATACAGGCACATTGGGATTGTTTTATGACTGTTAAAATGTTATAAACCATCCTTTAATTAAAATGTGTTGATTACCTGAAGTCAGCTCCAAGCGAGGCAGCGATGGCATTCAGTTCACTCTGCATTTTGCTCAGCTTCTTTCCCACACAGACGACAACACCAGTCAGAGGGCTGGCTTCTTTTTCTGGGACCTTACAAACAAATTTGATAATATTTTTGTTAAAATGTCGAGTGATATAGACATGATATATAGAATACTCTTTCACATGTTCCCTTGTACTATAAATTATGTTCTCTTGTACTAAATGACAGTAAAGGTTTCTGGAATTAAAAGAGATCCTCCATTAGTGTCATTGTATTTGACATACTAAGTGATTCTGAGATTAAAGTGTATTTTTATGTAATTCAGTTTACCTCCTTCTCAGTCGTCTTGGTAAATTGGGGGCTAGCAGACATGGCTTGCATATCTGAGGCGCTATTGGCGAGAGCCACCTTCAGGTTCCTGTTGATGACTTCAGTCAGTGGAGTCTCCGGTCTCTCTCCTGGTTTGGATCTTCCTCCTGGAGTCTCCAGTGCTCCTAGTGCATCCTTAATAAAAGGAACAGTCCATGTATTAATAGGATGATCTATCAAATATCAGTGCACAATTAAAAGGAGACACTACGGGTGAATAGAGTCAAAATATTAACTAATAGCTATCACCACCAAACTTCCCCCGTTGATTACTTACATTAAGACAATTATTTTTTGCATTACAAGTTTTCTGAAATTTTATGTTTAAATATGCAAATTACACGTTTTTGCCGTTTTTTAGGAATAGAATGTTCTATAAATCAGGCTATGAAGGATATATGAACAAACCCTTCCTCCGGCCACGACTGTCGCCGGCGCAGAGGCATAAAAACTAATTGTGAGAAAACAGCCTTTAAAGATATGTATTGTAAAATTACATACATTTTGCAAGAGATGTTTAAATATGTAAATAAGGCAAAATCTAATGCTATCTATCTATCTGATGCTTTGGGTGAATTTAAAAGAAATCTACAGACACAAAAAGACAAAGTAGTAAAATCAAAACCTAAATGTGTATGTTGGATGTCTTTGCATGAAGACATGTTATGGGAGCAAAATAGACCTAAATCTCAAAATTGACCAGTGCATGAAAAACAAAAGCAAAACAAAAATCATAATCATAGCACTAGATTCTGTTGGATCCCAACCTTAACGTTGAAAGAGGGTCTGAACAGCTGGTCTCTGTTGAGGAAACGAGAGGGAGTGTCCAGCTGCAGGGAGGCTTCCTTCTGAAGGGGGTTCCTTCTGCCGCCCTCCTGGTTTTGTTTGGGGGTGCTGAAACCCTCTTTGGGCTTCTTCTCGTCCAACACGGAGCGGAACACTTTGCTCCGGAAGCGACCCAAATCCAGCGGGGTGACGGCCTTACCGCTCTGGAGACCCAGCAGAGGGATCTCTGGAGACGAACGTGCTGGTGGAGGCATGGCAGGCTTCTGGGAACCACCGACAAAACTCTCATCCCTCTCTGTAGGAAAAGAAGAAAATAAAGTCATTGTCACAGGAAACAATGAAAATCAGACACGAACTAAAATGCACTACCGAATCACACCCAACAACAACAACGGATATAGCAAAAATATTCATTAATTCGGTCAAAAATGCCTCGCAGAATTCCCTTGGAGATCAATTTTATTAAAATTTTCAAATAATCTCTCAGATAACTTAAAAATAAATATAAAACAAACCATTCATTGGTAATTTACTATAATTATTGCCATCCATCATGTTCTACACCCAGCCAATGCAAATAAAACATGCATTTACATCCATATAAAGGCTTTAATCTAACCTGGCGAGGGTGGCAGGTCGACTAGAAAGCGCCCCTCCTCTGCCCTCTGGCCGGTCCGAGCAGACTCTAGTATCCAGCGCATGGTGACGGCTGGAAGCCCCCACTTCTTCGCCGCCTGGTACTTTGTGCCGTCGGGGCTCTGCAGCACCAGATGAGAGCTGGCCAGCATCCCTTTCTTCTGGTTGGCCAGGCGCACAAAGTAATCCTGGACACTGCAGGAGGGAGAGATGAGAGGATTTAAGACAAGTAGTTTGCACAATGAGCAGGCAGGACACATGAGGGTAATAAAAGTATGCAGGAGAGAGAGAACACTTATTTAGCTGTGGTATAACCTCACAGCCCAGGACCTCCTACAGCGAGAAATATGAACAATGGAAATTCCTCTTTTTGATATTTGTTTCCTGAACACAAAACAACTGCTATTACACTACAAGTACAATATACAGGTATGTTTTTATAGAGGTTGACGCCCAGAAACGTCCTGAACACAGCAAACTAAGAAAATACAGGCAGAGGGCAGAGTCTCTGCAGATACAGACACAGCCGTTCACTTCTAGTGGGTCATAAGTGATGATTGAGAGGGATTATTTTTGTATGAGTCTATACATTGCTTTTTAGGAAACTCCTACTCATTCTCCCTTTAAGTCTATGAATTGTGCTATATAAATACATTTGCCTTTGCCTTAGACCAAACTACACATCATCCAAATCAATTTAGAAAAGGTAAACACCAAACACTCCTGCAACTCTTAATGTTTATACCGTGCAGCCTAAAATAAAACAGCATGTGTGGTCAGACTGCAATGTAACCGTACTTGGCTCCGAGGTGCTTGGCCAGCTCCACCAAAGACTCCCTCTCTGCTCCGGTGAACTGGCTGACAGACAGAACGCAATCTTTGAGAGGAAAACGTTCGTCCATCACAGGAACTGGTGTGAACAGAGGGTTGGAGGACAGCTGCAGAACACACTCCTTCTCCACACACATGGCCTGAAAATTAACAAGAGCAAAGCAGACCTGCATTAAACTTACAAATTACTTTCATACGACACTAAACTGATAGAGATCTGACAATATTTTATTGATTCATCAATTGTTTATTCTATAAAACGTAAATAAAATTGTGAAAAATGCCCATCACAGTCTTCAAAATGCCTTATTTTGTCCAACCTAAACTCAAAGATATTCAATTTTAGGGCTGCAACTAACGATTATTTTCATTATCTGTTAATCTGTCGATTATTTGATTGATTAATCGATTAATTGTTACAGCTCTATTCAATTTGACAGCATAAAAAACAGCTGGAACCAGACAATGTTTTGCATTTTTGCCTGACAATTTACCTAAACAATTAATTTGATTATCAAAACTTGTTGATTTTCTGTCAATCCATTAATTAACTAATTGTTTTCGGCTCAAAAATTGAGGGCGCTGCCTCAAAAAATCGACAAGCAACACACAGAAACCCTTTATTAAAAGACGATTAATAAAAACTAAATATTTGCCCCTTTGTCCGACCAGCTGACAAATCAACAGATGGTGCTGAAATCACCAAGAATGCTACACCCTCCTCCCAACACAGATATAATGATCTTACCAGCCAGGTATCAGTAACCACCTCATCCACTGTGGCCTCCACTGAACAGCCCAACAGTGGGACCACTGCATAGTCTGCCACCACACGTGTACGGCCCATCAGTATCCTGCCTCCGTTTTCTGTCACCAGTAGCGAGAGCTGGGCCTCCGACTCAGCGCCAAAGCCCACAAGAAGGAAACATTTCCCGGAAAACAGGCCTGCCTCGCTGGCTTCCTGCAGGGTCGAGTCTGGCTCTGGTCCTCTGGTGTGGTTTGGTGCCCAGGGTTCAGCAAATGTACTGATGGACTTCCTGCTGCTGACCTCTGCTGGTGGGGGCATGTCCACTGAAGGGTAAAAGGAAAATGAGATTAGCTGCAATATATAGAACTATATCTGGGAAAATCTCTTCATAGTGTCCAATTAAACAAAGCGTATTCTTCAACAACAGTTACTTACCTACTGTAGGGTCATCATCCATGTACTGAGAGAGCAGATCTTCCTCTGCTCTCGTGTGCCTGGGGGTGCTGGGACTGGCCACAGGGGGACCAGCTGAGTGCCGGGAGGCGGGAGTGTGACGGGCAGCCACAGATACAGCAGCCGGAGCCGGGGGCAGACAGTCAGGGTGGAGGTAACTCGCTTCTGGGAGGAGACTGCCTTTGTTGAAACTGTCCAGCAGCCACTGCACTGTTACTACATGAGGTCTGAGAAGTACAATACAGACATAACACCATTTAAAGTGTGGCACAAGGGTTGAAAATGTACAATAAGTGAGGATGCAATAAATACAATGTAAAGTAATAATCTTTGCTGTTCAGACCTGTGTGTTGCTTTGAAGAGAAAGTTCTTGAGGTCCTGGTCCAGCTCTCCCATGACCACATGTGTGAGTTCCTCACTGGGCTGGTTGAAGCGCAGACCTCCTGCAGCGTTCACGAGACGCCGCAGCTTCTCCAGTTTCTTCCCTGGCAGGCCACACAGATACAGCTGCACAACATTTAACAAAGTTTAAAATAAAGCCTCGACTTTGCCTTTCACATTATCAAGAAATTACAACAACAACAACAACAACAACATTGTGGAAAAAGAAATCTCCACTCTAAGTGAAAAGAAATATTCTTTTGTTTACCTTACAACCATCCAGTATATCATCAGCTGGGCAGACGGTGAGATCCAGAGTATCTATGGTGTCTGGAGCTTCCAGGCGGCTGATGGTGCCGTTGGTGAGAGCTGTGTCATTTATTGTCATGCTAGCATTCACAGAGATGTGGCTCAAGCCCAACAGAGATGGACCCTCTGGAGGTAAAAAAAAACATGATTCTTCATTATAACACATTACAGACTAACACTCTGAAAACACATTTTAAAATACAGTAAACAACAAATAACTGCACTCAGTCTGTGGCTCACCCTCCTTCTTGTTGGTGCCAGTGGGGGTGGAAGTG
The DNA here is from genome assembly GCF_043250625.1 of Sebastes fasciatus. Lineage (NCBI taxonomy): Eukaryota > Metazoa > Chordata > Actinopteri > Perciformes > Sebastidae > Sebastes > Sebastes fasciatus. The sequence continues at coordinate 7,050,597 of NC_133815.1, read as the reverse complement.
TGCGGTCGACTGGTCTTTGAGTTACGCTCCACAGTGTACCTGCTCTCGTCTTGACAGAAGCCCTTTTCTATGCTGTCAAACAGCCAGTGCAGAGACACGCAATACACATTCCACTTCCTCGCACACTCGTACTTCTGACCTGCAAACAGATACAAATACTTACAAATGATACTGGTAGCCACAACGGTAGCACACCCAAGACTATAGCTATAGTGATTCTTGTAAATGTTCTACAATGAATCTTGCAACCCATTGTGCTGAAACTGCTGGTGACTTACCGGTTGGCTCACTGACGATGAGGTGTGTACACTCATTCATTTTGAGCTGACCGGTGTAGTTGGCTCCATGCTGATCACAGAGCCGCTGCACCTCTTTACGCTCTGTGCTGGAGAGGCCGGTCACACAAACAGTGCAGCCACGCAGCACAGGACACACATAGTCCTCAATGGGTAGATCTGTATACCTGAAAAGACTGTAGGAGGCAGAGCGAGGTGTTAATTTCATCTAAAGTGTGTCATAATCATTAGTATTATCATCAAATATTCACAATGTATAATTTGATGAACCTTCAAGATTTTTTCAATAAACAGTGCATGAAAGAGTTTATTTGGACAACATCAAAAAAAAAATCAGTATGTATGTTTCTACAGTAGATGTTAGAACAGAAATGTCAGTTTTAATGAGGGTACATACCTGTCCTGAGATTTCTCCCAGCAGGTGTTGACCCATGTGGGCAGCAGGATGGGTTTACCCAGGCTGGAAGCTACCAGGTATTTCTTGCTGCCCACCTCTCCGGCTATCAAGTGTGTGACAGAGACATTTAGATCAAGATAGACCCGTCCACCCATGAGTTGCACCAGATCCATCACCTCTGTCTGTAGAGACGGACAGAAACAAACACATAGAACACTTTAGAAGACACTGTGCTGTGCTTCCCCAACTCTCACAGTTTTCGTATGTATTTTGGGATGTACATCAATGAACCATTAGGATGAGTTCCTTTCATATGAATTGGCCTTTTTCAGATGTTCACTATTAAGTGCAAACAATATTATGCACACACTGTATAGTACTTTGATTGTGCCCTGCTATTTCATAACAATGATAAAGGCTACATTCGTTAACATGTTGTAATTTGTGGTTTCCTATTTCCAACTAGCTCTAGTCTGTGTTCCCTAAAATTATGTAATTATATTTGTACTTCTAATCACCTAAAACATACAGCTGAGACAGACACCTATATGCTAACATTACCAACCTGCCTGAGACTTTAAAAAGCGGTGAAATATATATCCTTTATCTAACCGGGTATAAAACTCATTGAGATTAAAATCTCTTTTCCAAGAGTGACCTGGCCAAGAGGGCAGCACAGATATTGTTACAACAATAAAACAAACAATACAAGCAGACAAATACAACAGTCACACACCATGAGTGAAACGAGCATGACATCCAGTTTGTATGCAACACAAAATAATTTGCTATAACACACAAACAGGTCAATTTCAAAACAATTCAGTGAAACAATCAAGAGCAATCACATCGACCTATAGTGCCACTTTCTCGATCCTTAAAATGGATTTAAATTGAAGAGGAGATATACCCTCCTTGATCCTTAATGTTTAGTTTAGTTTAATTTAATTGGGCCGATCATTGCTGAATGTTTTATGTCTCACTCATTCATATCTTCGCTGAGGTATTTGGCATTTGCCAAACCAAAAGGAGCTACAATCTGCAAAGCATCAGACGCAGTGAACTAACCCGTGTTGCTTTATCCAGGCTGGTGCAGGAAATAGTGATGTCAGCCATGGCCATGTTATAGACGGGCATCTCTGCTTTGGGGACACAATGCTGCTGCTGCAGGCAGTACAACACCACCAGTGGACTCACCACTCGGCAGCCAAGCTACAGAACAAATAACAAAGAGTTAGAGAGAGAAGAATTACTCTACATGATTATGAATTTTAGGATCCAGGTTTCGTTGTTTGTATCAGATATTGAGTTAGACCTTTTTGCAGTGCAGAAAGGCCGGGGTGGTGAAGCTGCTGAAGACAAACAGAGACTTGTCCTTCTGGTCCATCTGTAAAACAGCATCTTCATCGATGGTTTTCAAGTACTTGTCAGACTGCAGCTCCAAGATGGCCTGTGTGTGTAAACATGAGACAATCATCATCATCTACTGACAGTAGAGCAGTGGCAATCATCAATACAAGATTTGATAATTGGACACTTTACCTCATAAGCCTTGACAGCATACTCTGTTTTTAGTCCATTGCTTTCCACAAACTTCACAATGAAGCCTTCCCTGTCTCCTTTGGACATGGTCAACCTGTAACTGAATAAGGACCAGTGGAAACACTTAATGTTATACTAGGAGCTTCCGATAGCTCTAAAATCCTACAGAACACACAGTATCATCTCCTGTCCTATGGTCTCCTTTGTGCAAAGAAACTGATTCTCTTGTCCTGGAAAGGGAAAGAAGTGCCAACATTTAAATCCTGGATAACAACACTGACTGATACCCTCCACCTAGAAAGAATCCGTTACACCCTTAATGACAGACTGCAGGTATTTGAAAAGATTTGGAGACCGATGATATCCTCTATAGAAGGTACGGACAATCAAGACGCAATACACACATAGTCTTTAGTACCCGAGGTAGCACTGCTCAGGGATGGGAAGGTTACATGTTTATGTATATACTGTATGTCGCCAATGTCTCCCTGATTTGTTTGCCTTAGGGTGTTGTCTGTGTTTTATTTATTTATTTATTTTTCTCCTTTAACTACTTATGTTCTTCTTTGTATTTGCTTGTCTCCATTTTTGTTTGCCCTTAGTTCCTAGTATTGTCTGTTTTTGTTGATATATATAAAAAATGAGGCATGATACACACCCCACAGAAGTCTGTATCAGGCCATCAGACTTTTAAATAAATAATTCATACGACACCTTCTCACACAAAAATATATCTTATACTGTATATGTTCTAAATGTATATGTTCTTATTATACCTTGTACAAAGTATTTCCTTTTATAATTGTAATATAACTTGTCATATTTAATGGAGCTTCCCAGCAAAAAGCATTTCACACGATTGTACCTGTATAACCAGCTTGACAATAAACATCTTGAATCTTGAATCTATCACTGACATGCACATGCTTCCTAATACAAAAAAAATGGTTTAGGGCCAAAATACATTTCTGATCTTCTGCTATGTTCTGAACCATCCAGACCTCTCAGGTCATCTGGATCAGGTCTACTTAGTGTCCCCAGAGTCAGAACTAAACATGCAGAAGAAGCAGGGTTCAGTTTTTATGCACCAAATATTTGGAACAAGCTCCCAGAAACCTTTCTTTTAAATCAAAGCTTAAAACTTTCCTGTTTGCTGCTGCCTTTTATTAAACCAGATAATGATCTGATATACTGCACTAGAGCTTTAACTCTTGTGTTATTATACTCTATTTTAGCTTCTATCCTAGCTTTTATTTTTAGCTTGTTTTTATTTTCTAATCTTTAATGTTTTTATAACTGTTTTGATTATGTCTTAATGTTCTTTTGCACTTTGTCGCAATGTTCTTGAATGTTTATGTCAAGCACTTTGAATTGCCCTGTTGTTGAAATGTGCTGTATTAAAGCTGCCTTGCCTTGAATAAGGACCAGTGGAGAGACTTAATGTTAGTTATAATGGCATTAGCTGGCCTTAGCAGTAAATGTTAGCCTCTGAGTCAGCAGCTATCATCAGAATATGCTCAGACTAAACGTGTTTTTAATACTAAACAGGCTACAGATTGGTACGTTATAGGTATATAGTATTATACTAATAGCTACTAACTTTAAACAGTTCTTCGGGTCAATGTTAACTAACTGATGGAGACTTACCTTCCTCCTCTTTGATGGACTGTCAGAAGAATAAAGAGGCTTTTTCTACTCTGACAGTAATTAATATGAACTCTAACTAGTCATTGGGAACTATCTTAACGCTAGTATGGCTTGTCAATAAGAAACTACTTGAGATAAAGCAGGTTATGTAACGCTACTGTTTCAGACAGAATTAGCTGACTCACTGGTTATCTAGCTAACTAACATTAAAATAAGCTAAAGTTATAAAGATAAACAATACTTCAGATTATTAGTGTTCATATTATCATAAACGAGATGTTCCCACAGCATTTAAAGAAATAAATATACATATATAGGTAATAATTTAATGATAATAGCTTGATTAAATTAAGAAGATCCGCTTTGTTGTTGTTATTGTTCCTTATTCGCGCCAACCAACGGCGTAACTTCCGGTGTGTTACCTTCTAATACGACCGTGTGGAGTTCAGGGACTTCCGGTGTTGTAAAGATCCGCAGCATCTTCTTCTTCTTCTTTGAGGTTTATTGGCGGTTGGCAAACAACAATTTGGTGCATTACCGCCACTAACTGGTCTGGAGTAAGGATCATTCTGGCTAATAATTACTATATTAAAAAAAGAAAAAAAAGAAAACAAACAACCTCATATTTTTCCAGTCATATTAAGTTGTCTAAGATACTGAAATCATGTTTTATAACACTCATTTAGTGAGTTCTTTTGTAGAATATCTATTAAATCAAAGTGTACTTTAATCTCATTGAGGCCTTGACTCAAATGCCTTCTTTCTTCCTCATATCTCTCACAATGCAATATGACATGCTCCACCGTTTTCCTCTAATTACATTGACCTGTGTCATGTTTAGCTATTTTAAATAGTTTAAATATCAAGAATTAGATTTGGACACACTGGACTAAACAGTCCAGTGTGTCCAAATCTAAGTGTTGATATTGTCTCATCTCTCCTGTTCCTTCCCACACACCTCATTTCTCCCACTTTCCTTTGAACTCTGTAAAACCACCGTCCTTTTCTCTCTTCCTCCCATTGCTTCTGCCACCTTTCCCTCAGTCTCTGTTTAATAATGCTCTTCATTTCATCCGCAGCATCTACAGTATTCAATGTTTGATGATATTGTAAAACATGCCCTAAAACTAAAGTAATACAATCATACATTGGTTTTAAAAAATATGAGCATAATAATAAATAAAGCCAAACATATCAAAACTATTTAAAAGCCTAATGGTGTGATTAAAACTCGTACAAACTGTCAGGATGCTGATTTTTACTGTAAAAAAATGACTTTTTATTGTTTATCCTTAAAAGAAAGCTTAAAGAACCTATAATATCTCAAGGTCCTGTCCACACTGTCGGGAATAACCTTCTGGTGGGGAAATACTTCATTTAGGGATTTATTTAATTATTATTATTTAAATATATGAGTTATTGGCTTTTTAGTACCTTTTGATATCCCTGTTTTAAATGTGTTCTGTTTTTATTGCAAAGCACTTTGTAACTGCGTTTTCAAGGTGCTATATAAATAAAGATTTTTGACTGTTGGGCTTGAGTTTGCCATGTTATGATTTGAGCATATTTCTTATGCTAAATGCAGTACCCGTGAGGGTTTCTGGACAACATTTGTCATTGTTTTGCGTTGTTAATTGATTTCTAATAATAAATATATATACATATATGTATACATTTGCATAAAGCAGCATATTTGCCCACCCTCATGTTGATAAGAGTATTAAATACTTGACAAATCTCCCTTTAAGGTACATTTTGAACAGATAAAAAACGTGTGATTAATTTGCAATTAATCGAGATTAACTATGGACAATCATGGGATTAATCGTGATTAAATATTTGAATCGATCAACAGCCCTAATTATAATACAATAATATAATATATATGAATCTGAAATTGACCATTCTGCATGATGGGTACTTTTACATTTGGTACTTTATTTTGATGTTAATACTTTTGTACTTTTACTTAAGTAACATTTTGAAAGCAATACTTTTGCTGTGGTATTAGTACTTTTACAAGATCTGAATACTTCTAGCACCACTGTGTGTGTGTGTGTGTGTGTGTGTGTGTGTGTGTGTGTGTGTGTGTGTGTGTGTGTGCGCGCGTGCGTGCGTGTGTGTGTGTGTGTGTGTGTGTGTGTGTGTGTATGTGTGTGTGTGTGTGTGCTTTGATGGAAGAATTAAAGCAATAATAACAGGTGACGACTCAAGTTGCATGCAGTATCAATATTATTGAAATATTTTTGTGACAACTTTTACAGATCATGTAATTCTTTCAGGTTCAGATAATTCAGGTATACAATCTTCACAGCATTTGGATGAGAAAACCGTCCCACACTTCTCACAGTTGGGACTTTGTTCTCCAGCATCAATCCACCGATGAATCAACTGATGATTCTTTAAATTTTCCCGTCGAGTGTAACTCTTTGTGCACTTCTCACAGGTGTAGGGCTTCTCTCCAGTATGAGTCCGCTGATGACGCTGTAAATTTCCCGGCTGGCTGAAACTCTTCCCACACTGCTCACAGTTGTAGGGCTTCTCTCCAGAATGAGTCCGCTGATGAACTTTTAAAGATCTAGAGGATCTGTAACTCTTCCCACACTGGTCGCAGGTGTAGGGCTTTTTTCCAGGGTTGCTACTCTGACGATCCTTCAGATGCCCTGGGAATGACCAGTCACAGCGGTGTGGTTCCTCCATAGTGTCGGCAGGCTGCTGTGGATCCATTTGTTCTCCCACGAATCTCTCCTCACCCTCGCCACAAGGTCCGACAGGAATTGTGGCCGTCTGTTGCTATGAAGCAAAAATATGTAGACAGAGAAAGATAGAGAGAGCACAAGAGGATATTAATTGGTGGAGCTCACTAATAATATAAGAAGAGGTGACCTCTCAATAACTAGTTTTCCATATTAAAACATCAGAGAGGTACTAAGACGTGCTGTGTTAAGTCATCCTGAATGTTATAAAGTATGTTTGTTGTACACAGATTAAACCACGGTTATAGAAACTCTCCCAGGTGATCCTATAGGTTTATATTATAGTTTTAATGATTTCAACTTGAGAAATCATGTTTTGTCTGTAATTTAGGCATGGCGGACAAGTTTAAATACCACAATACCCATGAGCCTCAGCCACCGTTGCCATGGAACAGAGGCAATTCACAACACTTCACTGAATTTAAAAATAAATTGCTGCAGATTGTGGTTTTCAGTAACATAATTTTAAGCTCTGTGATTGGATGTTTCTTGCAGAAATGCACCTTGGGAGTTGTAGTTAACATCTCAAGTATTTATGTACAAACAATGTTTTACACCTTTGACTTTTTATTAAAAAATGAGATGCTTTCTGTCAGTCACGTAACATTGTTTAAGGGAAAAGGAATGGGACTTTTACTTCAGCTAAACAGACAACAACTCTTTATGTTTACCTCTTCTTCTGATGAGCTCATTGCGTTGCTGGTGGTTATCTCCACTTCTACCAGATATTCTTCCTCCATTTGTGAGTCAAACTGTCATCATAAAACAAAGACAGTAAAGCAGAGAAAAAACATGAATAAACAAGTGTCCATATGCAAGTATAGTCCAGTCAGACATGTGTAACTTTGAATAATAACACACAGACATTCATCCTTCCTCCCCACAATGTGCATTTTTTAAATAACTGCCCTTTAATTAGAAATGTCTGATAAATATTTGTGAAAATGATGAACAACTTATATTAAACAGAGTTTTGACATTAATTTTTTTTACCATAAAAAGGAAAATACTATAGAAATGTATAATTTCTGTACATACAGCTAAAGTAAAAGAGAGCTAGCTATATTAAGTCTGTTTAAAGCTAGCTGGTGAGAAAGCCATGGCCAACTGTGGCTAAATCTAAATCTTGCTAACTGAGTTTGTTATCCTACATAAATAAGGCAGTAGCTAAATCACATCATTATATAGAGAATATTCAAATTAAAAATCAAATAAGACTCTTGTGTTGTGAAACACACTGTTGAATTCAACAGTGTGTTTCACAACACAACAGTCTTTACTTTAGCTTCAACTTCACAAGAGGACCAGTTACAATTTACAGAACAAACTTATAAATCAGCTGATTTCTAAAGTTATTTTGAATGCTAAAAATGTTATGCAGTTTTTTTGTGCAGTATAACATTAAAGACTAAAAGTATACACCAGCTGCACAAAGATTATCTGTTCTTACCTTGTGTTGATGAAGTTGAACAGTGACTTCTGCAGGTGATGATGGGAGTCTTCACTGAGTCTTCTCAGAGTTGCACGTTTGACAGATGCACTGAAGGTCTCCATGGTAACCGTGACTGAATCCAAATATTTAAATGCTGCTGTCTTGGCCAGGTCTCTCTTGCAAAAGAAATTCTTAATCTCAATGAGTACTACCTAATAAAATATATATATTATTTTTATAAAAATAAAAATAAAAATATTTTTTTTAACAATAAAAAATATATATTTTTTTTTATAAAAATAAAAATAAAAATATATATATTTTTTTATAAAAATAAAAATATATTTTGTTTAAAAATAAAAATATATTTTTTTATAAAAATAAATATTTTTTTAACAATAAAAAAAATATATTTTTTTTATAAAAATAAAAATATATTGTTTAAAAATAAAAAAATATATATATATATATATAAAAAAAAAAAAAAAGGCGTCTGAAACTATTTTTTTTTTATAAAAATAAAAATATTTTTATTTTTATAAAAATAAAAATATTATTTTATAAAAATATATATTTTTTTAACAATAAAAAAAAAATGTTTTTTAATAAAAATAAAAATATTTTTTTATAAAAATAAACATATATTTTCTCATAAAAATATATTTTTTTAACAATAAAAAAAATATATATTTCTTAATAAAAATAAAAGTATTTTTTTTATAAAAATAAAAATAAAATATATATTTTTTTATAAAAAATAATTTCCCAATTTATGATTAATAAAGAACATCTATCTGAAAATCAGATGAGATAACTTGGCGTGACATGGGAAAATCCATCCAATACTGTGATCATTTCACTCTATGAGAAAATATATGTGTTAATTTTCTTCTTTGGAAACAATAAAATACTTTTGACTCCTGCTTTTCAAACACGAGGGAACAATAATCTGCTCATTCTGTTGAAAAATCTGTTACTTTGACAAACACAAATGTAAATACAAAAGAACAACACTGTGGGTTCCCTTTTATTCTTAAAATTTTATGTACAAGTGTGACTGATTTTTTTTTTTTTTTAATGTACATTCAATATAGAAAGTTTATATACGTAATATTACATTGAACATTTCACAAATTGCACTAGTCTTTCACATAGATTCGTAATCAACGTCATTCGTCATGTCTTAGCAGAAGCTCATTTCCGGTGGTTATTATTCACTTATAAATATTCTAGTGCTTTTTGCATTCTGGGGGGGGGGGAAGGAGAATTACTTTAAAAAATGTGAGGCAGAAAGGGTAGCCTTCAAAGAGAGAGCAGATTGAACTGTGAATTAAGATCAGAGGAATAAGAGGCTGGACAGCTGGAGAGCAGATCTGTGTCAACTTTGAAAGGGTGGATCGAGCGAGAGGTCAGCATCACTCCGAGGGTTCAAGTGACATTTTCTTGTGGAGAAACAGGGCGAAGAAATCATAAACAGATATTTTCAGATTTCCTTTTTTAACATGTTTCCTTTTCCATATGAGAATCCATTATTATCCATTATAGACTAGTAAATGACATGTTTATGTAAGAAGTGGATAGGTCCTGTGCACAAATGTGTCACAAACAAGACTTGAGTATCCTCTGTTCAGGATTTAGGGTACAGTAAGAGGAATAATAAGATAATCGAGAAGAGACAGTTTTAACCTATGATACGCCTCAGTCTTCCAATGTCTTTCTCATGAAACAAAATCTAGAGTAAAAAATATATTCATACAAAAAGTAAACTCCTCTGTGTGTCATTGGAAGAAACAAGAAATGTAGTACAGAAACAAAACAAATGTGGTCATCCGTTAAAACAATTTCAAAGTGTTTATGAAGACTTGAGTGCCGTTTTGTAAGGGGAGAGGAGAGTGATACTGGAGGAGGTGTTGCAGAGATTTTGGTGACGGTCAATGACGGCCCGCTCTCCTCCGTCTTTCTCGCTCTCCATCCCCTCGTCTGGGAGCTGAACAGTCCCTCTCTGAGCTGCGGCCGTGAAGCTGCAGGGCAGTCTGGGTGCCTGAGCGTGACTGTGAGTGTGTCCATCAGCCTTGGTCTCCAATGTCGTTGTCCACAGGGGGTGGGACGTTGGGAATTACCGTGGTGCCAGTTCCTGCTGTAAGGTAACCTGCTACTCCTGGACCTACAGGTGACAGGAAGAGAGATACGATTCAGTACAGGTGTGACCAGGCGGGAGAGCTGGAGTGCTAGTTGTGAGCTACAATGACGTAATAAACTACTGTAAAAGACATCAACTACTGAATGTATAGAGGAGTGATCACTACATTGACTGCAGTATTTTAAAGGGATAGTTTGTGTGTTTTGAGGTGGGATTGTACGAGGTACTTATCTATAATCAGTGTATTAACTATAGTAGATGGCAGTCGGCACGCCCCCAGTTTGGAGAAGCAGACAGGAGTTTCCAAAGCAATGTACTGCTATATTTACAACATTTTCACCGCTTTAACTTGCCGTCAGACAGCCTTTTCTGACGGGGAACTGAAGCCCTTTTATCCATCTATGCTCTTGCCAAAGCCACCAGACTCCATTGAAAAAAAACTGCAATTTTACCTCGCAGAACACGGGGTTGCTGGTCTACCGCTGCCTCGATCGGTTAGATGGTTTACATTATTGTGTGACTTTGATGAATCCGAACTAACCATTTAAAACACCAAAGTCACACAATAACACTAACTAACTAACTAACTAACTAACTAACTAACTAACTGATCGAGACAGCGGTAGACCAGAAACTCCCGTGTTCTGCGAGGTAAAATTTTTTTTTTTTTTTCCAATGGACTCTGGTTGCTTAGGTGAGAGCACAGATAACGGCTTCAGTTCCCCGTCAGAAACAGACTGTATAGCTGTCTGACGGCAAATTAAACTGGTGAAAATATTCTAAATATAGCGTACAATGAAACTGATATTGATTTTTTTAGTTAGGCCTTTCTTTTAGGTGACTAAAATATGTTTTGCTGCTGCCGCTGTCCACAGCAGTACATTGCTTTTTAATCCGTGTGGTAACTCTATGGATAAGTACCTCATACAACCCACTTCAAAACACCCAAACTATCCCTTTAAGCTTTTAATTTTCAGCTTTCAAGGCCATTTCTGTTAGTAGTTGGTGGATGGAGATGAAGATGGTATGACATTACTGTCAGCACTGTGAAGATGGGAGAGGTGGGAATGGAAAATTAAGTGTGGGTCAAAGATGGAGGTAAAGAGGTGAGGAATGGCAGTAGGAGCGAGGTCAAAGTCTACCTGCATCAGAGCAAGAGAGAGGAGGGCTGTGAGGGCCCAGCTTAGGAGTCTAGAGCCCACCTCGCAGTGGGCTACTGGCGGCCATGAGAGAAGGAGTGGATACCCCTGAGGAGGAAAGGTGGAGGACAAAGAGGAAGGGAAGGGCAGGGCCAGGAAGTTATAGGACGTGGAGACAGAAAGGGTCTCTGGGTTTAAGCACAAGTGAGGAGTCAGCCACAAGGTGTTGTTTTAGGATAAAGCAAAAGCATTAAGATTCAACAACAGCTCAGAGAAAGACTTACCTTTTGAACACTGACAGAAAAATGAGTTCAACAGCTTTGCTTGTTAAGAAAATGTCAGGTTTTGTGATGCCAAGTGTTTTATAGCGGATGTATAGAAATACTGTACCTGTCAGGTAGCCTGCGGTCTGAGTCTCTGAGATGAAAAGATCATGTTTCTGGTCTTTGAAGGCACTCCACACTGAGGACTTCGCTAGAATCTCATTCACCTGCAAAGCAGCAATTTGCAAAGAGTTTCAAATAAGATAAATGAACAGTATGATGTCATTTTGACAATTAATGGTACTAATCATTCAGTAGGTTTAACTTATAATCCTGCTGGTCGTGTGCTCCTATCATACCTGTTCTCCGTACAGCAGACTGCGAGTCATGGACTTGAGAGCCTTTACTATCTGGGCCTTTGTAGCTGAAGGGTTATCTAATGTCTCCAGACCGATTCCTTCCAGTAGCTTCAGGAGGTATGGCACCAGCTCCACTCTGAGAGCCTGTTCAGATCATTAATAAAATACATTATTATTCATTTTACATGGTCATCAAACATGATGTACATAACAAAATAAAATAAATAACAACGGTGACAGTTTACCTGGGCCACTAGTTCAGTCTGCTCCTTCTGGAACATGCGGTTGAGAGCTTCACAAGCTAATCCGGCCATGTCTGGTCGAGATCTCATCCCAGTCATGAGTGGGCCGATAGTCTCCAGAGAAGCCATGGAGCGTACACACAGCTACACAAAAACAACTGTTTTAGTGTGTCATAGTGCAGAAAGGAGACAAACTACCCAATACATTGTTTGTTTGGCAAATCTTAAAGAGGACCTGTTACGCTTATTTTCAGGTGCATTCTTGTATTTTGTGTTTCTACTAGAACATGTTTACATGCTTATCGTTATCATACCGGCTGTGCTGCAGCACCTCTTTTCACCCTCTGTCTGAAACGCTCTGTTTTGAGCTCCTCACCTCATTGTCTGACAGCACGTGGATGAGACGGATGGCGCTCTTGGGCACGGCGTTGTTCTTGTGGTTGAGTGCCGTCAGGACGCGAGGCAGGTGACCCAGAGGAGGAACCTGGTCGGCCAGCTGGCTCTGTGTGCTGAACAGACACGCCGCTGCCGTGGTAACCGTCTCCAGGGCCTCACCCTGCAGGAGATCGACGGAAGAAGTGAAATTGTGAGTGTAAGAACAGAGTAAGCGGAAACATAAAATACTGTTTGTGTTTCTCAGTAAGGCAGCTCCTTACATTGGGGTTGTTCTTCTCCAGCAGCTCAGTCAGGGTCTCCAGCAGAGACACCAGGAACTCTCGAGGCTTGCGTAGCACCCAGCCTGGCTGAGCAATAAAGATACGCAGGAAGACTCCACCAACTTCTAGCTCGCCCTGTCCTGCTCCGTAAGCCACTGTGAAGTCCTCTGGCAACTGAGCACACAAAACAAGAATTTATTGTCACAATAAATCATACACAACAGCATATCACTGCTTTATTGCAAGTATTAAATTATTGCACTCACTCTCCAGTTCACATCAGGATTATCCTTCTGCTGTTTAAAGTGCCTGGAAAAAACATTATATTAGACAATTAGGATACTCCAATATTTCAAACTTGTCACTAGCTATTGGTAAAATAGAGCATTGAATTGCGCTCATGTCATACTCGAGCATCATCTCCCGGACAGTTGTGGACACTGTCTCCCTTGAGCCGTCATTCCAGATGAGCTCAGGGTTCTCGTGCGTTCCCTCGAATATGTGCACAGCTGCCTCGGCGTTGTCTCGCATGGCGTCCATGAACACACCAGGAAGGAAACGGATCAGCGTTAGACGCACCTGGCAGGGATGAGGATATATGATGATGATGCATGATAACGCGAGGAGGAGGATATTTATCATTTTAATTGTTCTATTCATATCTGTCCAGACTGACCTTTGGCCCAACCAGCTTGTCTGAGGTCATCTTGGAGAACAGCTCTGCAGTCTGTGTGCGAACTTGGGGATGTGTGCAGTTACAGAAGAGGTCTAGCAAGTAGATCAGAGCACCTGGGGAACAAACAGATGAACATGAACATCTGTGCGCTCAGAATTCACATAAATATGGAAAAGGAAAAATAGAATTACACTGACCTTTGGCCATAGCCTCTTTGACTATCTTTGTGTTGGAAGTCAGTGCATACAAGGTTTCCAGCACCATTTGCCTGCCTAAATGATGAAAAAAAAACACATTTTAATCCACAGATACAACACTACAATACGTAAGAAAAGGCTGAAAAGAGCACAGTGATTTGTTTTCTGTTTCCGAGTGTCTTCTTACTGGAGGGGAGCGAGTGCAGCAGCAACAAAAGGTTGGACAACACCAGCGACTCAGCAATGTTGCTAACGCATTCTTGGTTTGACGTCACTGTATTCACAACCTGCAGAGGAAACCAGTATGAGGAAAATGCACATTGGGAATCACAGTAAAATTAGATATCGGGACCAAGAAGAACCTCTACCTCCAAAACCAGCTGCTGTACTCGTCCAGCTCCATGAACCCGCAACAACGAGAAGAGCAGCTTGAAATGGCCGATGCACTCTGACTCCGAACCTGAAATCATACAAAGAGAACTGCTTAGACAAGTTAAGACATCTAAATAAAACAACAACACGCTCTTCGGATAAAGCAGAACTGGAGGAAGTGTCATATCTCACCGGGGTTGTTCTTGATGACATTGCGGAGAGCCTCTAAAGCCATCTCAGCGAAGCGGAGCCTCTCGGCATGCTGCTGGGACTCTACTTTGTTACTCTGACTCATGGCCAGCAGAGTGTGGAGGTACTGGGCCTGGGAGCCTACGTAGTCCAGAAGACTGGCTGCAAATGCTTTGGGGTACTAAAAACAGAGATTGCAACACATCATAATGCAACACAATATAGCATCATAATTAAAGTTAATTTCATATCAAATTCATGCAAATAAACCAAATAGACCAGACGTTCCCAAACTATTCAGACCGTGTACCACTATATACCAAACCAAATCTCCCAAGTGACACTTCCCCCTGCAGACCCAACAACGTAAAAACCAGGAAGCCACCTCACTTGTAAACAGCCTTTTCTGCTCCTCTGGCCCTGTGATGGTAAATCCCAGATTAATGAAGCCAGCCTGGTAACTTCTTTTCATTTTGCTAGACGTGGCGCCGCTTGGCGGCTCAACTGCCCACTATGACTCCTCTTCATCATTGAAAGGTTTGTCTGACTCTGAACTGTCAGGGCCAGCGTTGTCACTTTTCTCTCAACTGTCTTTTGGACCTTGTTGCCATTTAAAATTTCTACTCGTTCAGCTTTAATCAACGACTGAGGAGTATGAATCCGACTAACGCTAACGTTACTAGTTCGTGCTAGGTCAGACGTGACTTCCCACAAAATTTTATTTCTAAAATATTAAAATGATTAACAACAAATGTTTATATCATTGTAATGTGATGTGTATATGGTATTAATAACTGTTTTGCCTGTAATAAAATTGAATCAAATGACAATTTTTGGTTTTAAGTTAAGGACTTGGGCCAGTTGGAGTGCAATTGTTACATCTTTTAGCAAGGCTCTTGCGTACCACCGGACCGGAGCTGAAATAGACTATTAAATGTGCCAAAATACTACAAATAAAATGGGTTTTTAGTCAATACTACTGTCAATATTCACAGCTATAATGAATGTGGCTGTTTCAAGATGCCGTCTGTTATGATCTAAAAGTGGTTGTAATACTATGCTGTTCTTTTTACTCACCTCAAGAGGAAACGACGGTTGCTCATTGTAGACCCGGACAAAGATCTCACCAACTATCAGCTCTTTGCTGTGATCAGTGAACACAAACTCTGCACCAAAGCTTTCATCATTTTCTCCCTATGAAGAGACCAAAGAGAGGATGCATGAATAAAGTGGAAAACGCTTATATGGAGTCTGCTATAAAGAAATAACAGACTGTAGCACGCTGTGATTGACCAATCAGAACAGAGTATTCAAAAAATCAGTGTAAATAACTAATATCTATTTTGATATTATAAATGGTATTCATACCCTCTTGATGTTTCCCTGCTGTTGACCCTCCAGGAACTCCAGCAGCTCGGCTCGGGTTCCATTGTTCCAGATCAGGTACGGGTTCTCTGAGTTGCTATTCATCAGCTTCAGGACCTAAATGCACAACAGGACACTCAGCTTGGTGTTGGGGTTTATGTATGTAAAAGCTGGACACAACCCTCCTTATCCACCTGTACAACATACCTCAGCAGGAGTTCCTTTTCCCAGCTTCCTTGAAATGTATGGCGTCAGCATGGCTGCTAAGCTCTTGCGGATGGTGGGGTTCTCTGGAGGCGTGCCCTCGATGCCGTTGGTCTCTGAAACGGGATTGTTCCCGTCTGGGGTGTGAGGTATCTGGGCGTAGCCTCCGAGACGGCTCAGAGCCACCAGGCTGAGCTTGGCCAGGCTGTTTGACACCTGCTGTTGGTTTGTGTCCTGGCTAGCTTGCACGCCGCTCTCCTCCAGAGTGTAGTCGTAGTTGAAGAGGTGGACCAGTAGGTGCCAGAGCACGCCAGCGTGGTACAGATGGGTCTGTAGGAAGAAATCCACTGCGAAGGAGCTCACGCACTGTACTGCCAGGGCGGCAGTTTTCGGGAGACCCTGGGAGGTGGCGATATTGATGATGAAAAATAGTACACAATGAAGATTTTTCTTTCTAATTATAGACAGAAAACTCAGAAGAATAAAGTATTATAGTGGGTTCTCACCTTTCCAAAGAACAAGATGTGACAGAGGTCCCTGATGATGTTGGGCAGTTCGATGATCTTTTCCCTGCATTCCTCAAACTGGGCTGCTACACTGTAGCACTTACAGATGTGCCCGCACACCTGTGGCACATTCAAGTATTGAAAATGTGTTATAGAAATCATTAATACAAGCAGTACAGTAGTCATCTCCAGAGAGAAAGGTGTCTACAGGTGAATACAGATTAATTTTACCTGTACAGCCATGTCATCAGGCTTGCTGGATGCAGTTAATACAGCAACGCACCGAGAGAGAGCCTCCAGCAATATCTGATTAAATACAGGAAACAATCATTTATTCAGTCAACATGTAGACGAACAGTGGTTTCATTTAGACTGGCTGATATTTGAGGATTTGTGACTGCGTGCATACCTCGATGCCGTTGTCGCGGCGCAGCTCCTCTGCGTTAAGAGCTGAGCAGTTGACGGTGTGGAAGGCCAGTTCAGCAGCAGCCGGGAGGAGAGGGGAGGTTTTGGAGAAGAGCAGATCATCCTCTGTTTCCATTGTGATTGTTTTGATGAGCATGGGGTAACCGGCGTATTTGTAAGGTTCCAGTTCTGTTAATAAACAATTAAGAGGAGGAGGAGCAGTATTAGTTAAAAAATCTCTAACAACCAACACACTTTCACTAAAAAAATGTGCCTGAACTTGTTTCTTTCAAAATGCATGTAGGTAGAAAGAACAATAGCAAAAATGAAAGACATAAAGTTGATCCGTCTGCATACCTTGTTTGTGTCGGTTGAACAGGATGCTCTGAGCTTTGAGGATGAGGATGATGTTTTCTGGGTCGGGGCCGTCCAGGATTCGGGCAGACTTTGTGCAGAGGAACTCGTAGGCTTTGTTGACTTTCTCAAACATTTCCTGAAAGATACAAGTTGAAATGAAATCTTTGGATGAAGCTATGAAAGCCCTTGCATAGATATGTCATTAATAATCATAATACATACCCTGCCCTCTGGGTTCTTGTCTGGATGGTACTTCTGTGCCAGTCTGAAGTAAGCTTTCCTGATTTTACTCTCATCGTGCCTGAGGACAAAAATGCCAACATGTCTTGAGTCCCGCTATCTAAATCCACATTATACAACAACAACATCCACGTTTATTGCTACTCATCAAATGAATAGTAACAAGTGATAACAAATCAAAGGCCACTCACATTCCCTGTCCTTTGGGGAGGTTGAGGACTTCATATGCGTCATCTACAGACATAGAGGGAGGCTTTTTCTCCACCTCCCTCTTCCAGGCTTCAAGGGTGTCTTTTAGCAGCTTCACCTGTAGCGATAATGGAGGTGGATCACAATGTTAAAGACACCTTTCTTAGAAAATACAAGCAGGACATTGATTAGGAAGAACAAGCTTGGATTAATAAGGAAAAAAAGAGACATACAGCATCTCGAATAGGCCAGTTGGGGAAGCGGATGGAGTCACACAGATGTCTGAGGTAGTAAATGTTGCAGAAGAGCTCGTTGTCCAGCTGAGGGAAGCTGACCACGGGGATGGGGCAGTACTGGTAGAGGGCCCGTGTGTTGCTCTGCAGCCTGGGGCTAAAGTCAGCAATGTGGGCAGCTATCTTCTCGATCATCATCCGCCTGAAACAGAAGGTTCAAACACAGTCCATTACAATTTCTATAAGTTCCCCGTTGGAAAGGGCTGTCTGACAGCGAGTTAAAGCGGTGACAATATTCTTAATATGGCATACACTTGAACTGATATTGATTTTTTTAGGTGGGCCTTTCTTTTAGGTAGCTAAAATCTGTTTTACAGCTGCGCCAATGCACAGCAGTACATTGCTTTGCTCCCGTGCCGGTACACCTGTCTGTTTCTCCAAGCTGTGGACGTACCAACCATCATCTACTGTAAGAAATACACTGCCTATGGATAAGTACCTTTCCTAAGTACCCTTTAAAGCACACTAATTAGACATGAAAGAGACTAATGTCTACCTCATCTCGCTGCTCCAAATGGCCTCAGGGGTGTCAAATTCTCCGAGGAATATTTCTGAGAAGCGCTCAGCCTCGTAGTTCTCCAGGTAACACACCATGGCCTCAGGCAGGACCGCTCCCAGAACACTACGCTGCACTATGTCTGGACCCTTAGACTGGAGAAGAGGCACAACAAACAAATGTTAAATTTGAATAGGAGGTTGGATTCATAAGATGTAATCTGTTGTAATTTATAAGGTAAAAATCCATATCAAAAACTTTACCTCCTCTGATTTGAAGGCTTGTTTCAGATGTGTGTACTTCAGGAACCTTAAGAAACCACAGGAATGTCACAGAGGTCAATATCAACATTGCATGTTAGTAGTGCCAATGTGTAATGTTTTAATTTTCAATTTTTTTATTATATCCACATTATTCTAAAGTTCTTTTCTGGAAACCAGGATCAAACTACTGAAAAACATGTTAAGCTGAAATCTCAGTGGAACAATTACTATTATGTAGAGCAAGTCAGTGTGGTTTTAAAGTGTCAGTCATCATGAGTTCATAACAATAAAGAGACTAAATATCTCTATTCTTTAAAAGTTTCTGAGGATAACTTTGGCATGTTTGCACAAAATGCTCCCGTGTGTGTTTTCACCTTGCGACAGGAAGCACGTTGGAGCCTGTGTACATCATGATGAAGAAGAAGATCCCAGTTAAATAGAGGCGCTGCAGATTAGGATTGTCCTGCATCACCAGGTACAGAACGTTAGCCACCTTTTCCACCAGAATTGGATCAAAGGTCAACAGCAGCTGGATTGGACAGAGAAAAACAACAGGAGACCATCAACATGGCATTTTATTTAACGCAGCAATTGTAAAGACAAGAAAAAGAAGAAGAAGATTCAGATTGTGCAGATACCTGGACAATGTGAGGGAGGCACGCATTGTCACTGATCATCCTCTTGATCTTAGGTAAAGGACGGATAATGGCATTATCTTGGTCCCTGAGTAAGAAGTAAATAAACAGGTATAGTCATGGCCTAATGGTAATATGATACCATAAAAAAGATGTTTCCAAAAAGGGAGGTATTTTCTGCTCTACCCACCTGCTGGGGTAGTAGGAGCACATGGTGATGAGCATGTTCAGGATCATTGTAGCCAGGTCGGACTCGTTCATCACCGCCTGTCCAGTGGCCAGCAGGCACCATTTCAGCTGGGGGATGGCCTGCAGGGGGCGCCAGCCATCCATCCCCTGTGCCCAGCAGCGCGTCTTCGCTGTCAGGACGCCTGTGCTCCAAAACTCCTGCATCTGGAGAAGGAAAAGTAAACACATAATAGAAAGATAAGTATGGGGTGGCTGCTCCATAAGAAAGTAAAAAAACCAACAATAAACTGCAACAGCTGCAAGAGACCAAGAAAAATCAAGAAAAAAACTTGATTTCTCAAAATGTCTCCTCTAGATAACATAAAATGACATTAATTGTCAATTTTTACGCCATTATACAGATATAATATAGACATGATAAGATTAAGAAATTAGTTTGATGTATTTCATCCATGTAAAGTACCAGTACAAACAAGATGTTATAAGATAATCAGCAATATATTACATTAGAGGGACATTTTTCTTTTCATTTTATTACATTTTGATAAGTTGTTCTTAGCAGGTACAAATATTACATTTAGCTCTGTTTTTCTACTTGATTTTACACTGAAGATTGGAGAAATCCCAAGGATTGAATTTTTTTTTTACAATTCATATTTTATTTGAGTTTTCAGAAAATTATAACAAAAATAGAACCAAAAAAAACAACAATTATAACTACATATAAATGTATATCCATGTATAATACTGTGTAAGAAAGGAAATGAAAATATACTTTGACGTAAATACAAACAAACTAAAACTAAATAACCCCAAATAAATAGTAGTAAATAAATGAAAATAATAAATAAAAAATAATAAATAAAATGCTATATAATAATAATAAACAATAATACTAAAAACAACAATAATAATAATAATAAATAATAGTAAATAAAACAAAATACTGAATAAAATAATAATAAAATAAATAATTATTATAAAAAATGGCGCACGAGGAATTGTGTTACAAGCTACAAGCTACTAGTACAGGAGTCCCTGTAGCCATTTCCACTCACACCTATCACATAACCTTATTCCCTATTAAGCATTCTCAACCAGTGCTTAACATTTCAAGAAGATCACATACCTCCTCAAAACTGAAAGGTCCTCTTCTCTCCTTGTCTGCGTTACCAAAGTACCACTCTTTCTCGCTCTCCCTCTTCATGTCTGGTGACGCCTCCAGCACGTTGCTCTGTGGATATAAAGAAGACCCTCCGTTTGACACTCCAGACAGATTAATTAATATTGTCACACATGAGTCGAGGGAGATCATAGAGAATTGCAACATCTAGTGTCATGTGGGATTGATCAAATCAAGAGAGACATTCTTTTCATGTAATATAACTAAAAATGTTTATACCTGTAGGGGCACAGTAGCTCTGCTGGTATGCAGATGAGCCATGGTGAGCAAATCCACCAATATACGCACTCCGTTTGAGTCCATCACCTCCTTCACATTTTTCTGCAGAAGAGAAAAATGAATTATTACTCAAGACAGAGAGATAGAGACATGGGTTAAATGAACAGGTTATTCTAAGGGGCACTGTTACTTTTAATAGCTTACCCTGTTGAGAATGAGTTTGTTGAGGAAGAGGATGAGTCTGTCTCTTTCCAGTTTGTCTGTACACTGTAACCACGGAAGAGTGTTTCAGGATTAATTAAATAAATGAAAACACTTCCGATGCCTTCAATATACACGTTCTTGCAGTGGCAGTTTGTACTCACTCGGTCCAGCATGCCCACGATGTATTTTGTGTCTGTGAAGGGGCCAATCTCCTCGAAGCACTTCCCATAAACTATAGCGAGCGCCTGCAGGCACAGGCACTTCATCGAGACTTTGGGTGTAAGCAGAAAGCGATGGTAGAGCTCATTGAAGAACTCATATCTAAGAGCAGAGAGGGAAAGAAGCATGAATCATCATTTTGGATTCAGTTCAGAATGATAGTGTTAGTGCAGTTGTTGTATCGTAGCCTTACGATCTCTTGATGGCATTCGATTCGTCACTTTCATCCTCCTCAAGCAGCAGACGCAGGTAATAATCCCCAATCTTTATCTCATCTGAAAGGCACTCATATTTCACCTGCAAATAAGAACATAAAACAGATACATTTTAGAAATAACCCTGTATTTCTTTATGGGATTCATGTATCACGATATACAGGTCTGGCCTGCAGTGTATCCCAGATGGTCGAAATCAGTGAGATCCAGACAGCAGTGAGTGCATCATACTCCAGCTGAGCACAAACCTCAAACTCCTGGTGGTTCCAGGAGATGACGGTGGAGCTGCCGAGCTCGCGGTCCACGCTGAAGGCGCGCATCTCCCCCTCCAGAGCGTCCCGCAGCTCCTCTCTCGTCCTCAGGTTCCAGATGAGGTTGGACCGTGCATGGTCAAGCTGGAATCTGGAGAAGACAGAAAAGCAGGTTAGGATTGTAAGGTAAAAACATACAGTATATGGTTTAACAGATTGTTCCATGACTCTCTAGCAAGACACAGAGACAAACCCCTAAAAACCTGGACTCTGAGTATAATAAAAATCAGTATGAGCAGCACAAATAGAACATAGCTAGAATATGGCTTGACCTCTCTATGGGGCCTCTCTATGTTGTACCTGTAGTAGAAAAGCTCCCAGTTGACTTCAATCTTTATTCTCTGGCGTCTCTTCCTCAGGATGACGGGCTTTTGGTTTGGGTTCTGAAATCAAAGAAAAAACTTTGAGGAACTACTTCAAGTCCAAGTCCATCATGCTTTACAGCATTCAATATTTGTTCTTTTACAGCGTATGGCATAAAGAGAGTTGTGAAGTCGAAATGAAAACATTATGAGCAATGTTTTACACAAGGACAAAGACACCAGAAAGAATTAAATGGCACCAGTTTGGAGAAAAATGTGATAAAAATGTTTTTGAGAATGGAGAAATATTAGAACAATACAACAAAAAACACCCAAAAAACAATGTCATCATCACACCAACATAGAAAACAAGGTTATGAAACACAAAAACCAAAGTGGGATCCCAAAATTGGATGCGTTCTGTAATTCTTGCTCGGCGAGACGAGTTATGATCATGATTCTCATGCTGCTTCTCAAAGAGGATGTTGCTACTCGAGCCTTACAACCTTAATTTGTTTTGTTTGGTGCCAGAAAACAATACAGCAAAATTCCAGATGCCTTACAGGGTGCTTGGCAAAGGTCCTTCTGTTTATGGTAATTATCATGTCTCAATTATGTGGTCATTATTTACTAATGCAAAGCACTACAGGTAATCTGAACATGTCCTCTATTAACAGCAGGACAAAAAGAAACGTGTTCAAATCTGTGCTTTCATTGTCGACTGTATAATGTATTATTGACTTCTTCTTTTCTTGCATCTATTTGGAGACACACGTGGCAATCCCTGGTAGATGATAATAATAGGTCATCGCCTGGCTGAATTAAAAAAAACACACCCAATATGTCAGATGAAGATGGAAAACATGGTTTGGTCAAAAGAGAAAGAAGATGGAAAGAAAACCAGCATGGATCCCATTGGTCAGTCCTACTTACCAGGTTATTTCTGTCCTGCTGCATTGTGTGACAGCAGAGAAACCACACAAGACAGGGGGGGGGTGGGGCAGATACAACACAGAGAGATTATTGTTCCTCGGATCAAACACACATGAATCGAAACAAAGAGGATCACAGGTAACTAGAGTACATCATACTAAGAGATTGACATACAAAACTAACACTTAATCCTTCAGATTTATTAGCTGACTATCACATTTATATATTTCTATTAAGACTACTTGGTAACAGCAACTATACATAAAGCATGTGATGCAACCATGAAATGTGATTAGGGAATATTTATTGAAAGCAAGCCAATCAAAATATGTCGTTGATCAGCCATGTTGAGTCATTCAAAAAGGTGGAAAAGGAAAAGGGAGTCGGGTGACATTCAGGTGAAGTAAGTTGAGAGATCTATTTGGAAATAGATTTGATTTCACTTTAAAATGTCAGAGCAGGCACAAGGTTTTATTAAACAGTTTAGATGACACCACCAAACTCAACCCACCCACACACTTTGTATAAGAGTGACCGGCACAGGTTCAGTATGAAACACCTTAGATCGTCTATTGTCTGTGCAATTATGAAATTCAAACTTCTCATCAAATTTGCATCCTAATCCCGTGTAGACTGCAAGCGCCACATCTGCGTCGCACTCGCACTGAAGCGACTGTCTATGCCGGTTCCGTCTTGTCCACGAATTTCAAAGCGTCAAGCACCAAACCTTCTGCGCAGTGTGCAGTTTTCCTGCGATATGTGTGAGTATTCCTGATGCAGAATTTTACACTGAACCTGATGGCTTTTTTCATATTTTAACCTATATTACATAGGCTATATAATTATTTTGACCGCTAGGTGATGTTCTCACACTAAACAATGTTCTAACAACTCTAAAATATGTAGTAAATTGTTGGATTGTAGTACAGTAATAGTGTTTTATTGGGCATCAACCTTGTGTTTACGCATGTATTGTCAGAAAAATAGACTTTTAAGAGTAAATAAACGCTTTAGTTCGCGATTACGCCTGTGAGTCGCAGTTGAGACGCGAGCCTGCACAGAGTCCGTGTAAACAGCTGCATAGATGAACATGAGAGCGTATTGTTGCGTCAGACATGCAGGTGAAAAATTTGTCTGATACGCTTGCGGTCTAGACACAGGTATTCTTTAAAAGAAAGGTGACCGTTGCATATAAATAACACTTTGGTCACATTCAGACATACCTGTAATGGAAAACGTTTTGTTTTAGCTAAAGAAAAAATGTCTGTTAAACATGAATGAAAATGTGCACAAGCAGTTTGGACAGCAGATATGCAAGGCTCAGAAAAATCAGACAGGACTGTATCTGACATGTACTGTTTCCCTAAGGTCAGGCAGCATCAGAGCTGGCACCGCTCTGCATGCAAAAGACAGCAGCAGCTGAAAAGTGGGTTATTGAGTTTGCCTCTGCATTCTGAAGAACTGTTCAGCATCAGCAGGAGGAGCAACAGTTAGAGACGCCTGAGCAGACAGGCAGCAGCAACAGCAGCAGTAGCTTGTCTGATAGGTAACAGGGAAATCAGACCCTCAGCATCTTTGCAAAGGAAAATGTATCCTCACCTCCTTCTGGGCGATGCCCATTTTATCTCTCCAGTGCATCAACACCACATCAGCCTTCTCCTTGGCAAACTTCTCCACCTCTTTGGCTGCTTTGCCGGCTATCCGCTGCCACTCGGGCACCTTGTTTCGATTTAGCTGGTCCTGAAGGAAACAAATACAAAACAATTATAGATGGCAAACACTTTGTTATTGAGCTGTTTGTTCACTCTGCAAAACTGTACAGATGTGATGCGTTTCTACAGATACCGTAGCGATTTTCAAGTTGTCCCGGATGTGCATTCGGTCCATATCTTTCTCCGGGACTGGGTCAGGACTGTCCAGGTAAGCCAGCAGACCTGTTGGCTGAGAGAGAACAAGACATAGTGAAATGGGTTAAGACTTAAACAGGGTGCCAGAGAAAAGCATTGGCTTACATCCTGGAGTACTTTGCCGGTATTTCATTATACTGATAGCTGCTGTCATGAGTACTGGAGAAGCATCAAATACTTGAAGTCTGAAATGGGCTGATTTGTAGCCTTACCAGTATCCTTTTCAGGAGGTTCATGGCAACTGAGTTTTCTGCCGTCCAAAGTCCCACCAGGTGACGACTCAGCTGCCTGAGAAGGAAACATAACACGTAAGTAGCTGAGCCATTTTGTAAGCCTACCTGCTGGAACCAACAAATCCAAATGACTAAATAATTGTGAGTGAGTGTGTGGATTTATGGAGGTAGGACCTGTTGGTAAGCATCCGCTGGTCAGCACTGATGGTGAACAACGATGTGTGCAGATGCCTCGGAAGAGCCCCTTCACTCAAGGCCAGGTCCTGCATCTTGGTGGCTATTTCTTTGTCTCCCTCCTAAATATAAACAAACAAAGGTTGGTTATTGTCACAAATACATTAAAAATCATCATGAAATTATTGACACTGTAAACCAGACAAAGGCTTACCTCAATGATGGCCTTCATCACCAGGCCTGCTCCCTTCACTATTGCCATCGAGGGATGCTGGAGATAAGGACAACAGAATTCAACACACAAGCATCTACTGTGTATGTATAGCAGTCATATGGCAGCCGCCTCTCAGTATGACTAATCGACCGTTTTGGTCTTAGGGCACTTTCACAAGTCATAGTCCGTTTGGTTAGTCCGAATCAGAGTGGAATTGATACTTTCGGTTCGTTTTCTATTTAGTCTAGTTCAGTTTCACAGTGCACAAATTAAAGCGGACCAAATAAAAATACAAGTTTCTGAGGGGCTTGTACGAAGGAGCTAATTCATCTTTCTTGTCTCGGGAGCTGCCACTTCTATGCAGGGATTCACAGACTTTAATATATTGCTGTCAAAGTTTTTTCACTTTGTCTCAGCACTGATCTATCGTCTACACGAATCCCTTCTCCAGTTTATCTAGAATGACTTTAGAAGTCTCACTATTTTTGTGGACTTTATTTAGCATATTCTGTGTGTTCTCTTCGGCCAAGATGTCAAGCAAACATCGGACTTCTGCAGAAGTCCAGGTCAGTCCTATCCCTCTCATGTTAACCTGTCGTTTACCTGTGTCCATCTCAACAAATGACCACACAGGCAGTCGGCGTTTTGGTTCACTTGGGAATAACCGGTCCGACAGGTTGTTTTGGTCTGCACCAGAGTACGTGCGTTCGCAATTGCTCAACTCACCAGAGTTTGATTAAAACAGACTAACGGTTGGCTTGTAAAAGTGGTGACTAAGATTTCTTTAGTCGATTTTTATGATTTTTTTTCATGCTGAATGACTTATTTCCAAGAAAATTATGAGCACCTCTCTGGTAAACACAAGATTTAAAGTGGCGCTTTTATGTGATTCTTTGTGGAGAAACTCAGTTTTACAGCTCTCTCGATTAAATCAGCTAATCGATTAGTCGACAAAATTGTATGAGTGTTAGTCGACTAAGCATTTCTTTGGTTGAGGACAGCCCTACGATCATAATTAGGGCGGTAAGGTTTATTCACACGACAAGCACCTGGAAGAGTTTGAACAATGTGCGTCCATCAGAGGCAACCATCTCAAGCAGCATGTCAAACTGCTGCCCCTCTGTGGTTTCACTGTAGGGGGCGCAGAGGGCAAACGTTAAGAAGTCCAGCAAGGAGCTGATGACCAACGCTCCTGTCCCATGGTCCTAAAAACAAAAGAAAAAGGGAATGAGAGATTTAGGATACAAAAAACCCTGCAAACATGAGGAGGTTTATGAAACTATACTAAACAAATTTTGTAATATGACTCTTTGAAAGACAATTAAAAGAAATGTACCACATTAGTGATGAATTTTTCGAGGAGGTTTTCCAGGAACTTCTTGGAGGACAGCAGAGAGGCCTTGTTCAGCTGCTCCTGCCTCAGGTCGTAGTCATCGTGCATCGGCTGCAGAGAAACATGAAAGAAAAGTCTCAGCCAAACGGCAAGATAAAAGACAAATGGTTGATATTTACGAATGCAGATATTTAGGTGATACTTACACACATAAGGGCACAGAGCATGTCTACAGCAGCATGTGTCACACTGTTGTTGTTCCTTTTTAAAGCTTTTACTGTCTTTACTCCCAACTTTTCCCTAAACCTGGAACACACAGACATACATTCACAGATTTACAACTAAAACGTCCATTCGTTGAAAGAGGTGATGATCAGAAACAGAATATAAAGCATACAAATACTGTATTATTTCAAAGAGGTCTGGGGTTGGATACACAAAGAATTCATTGCTTCAGAAGTGGTTTGTTGTTTCTTTTGCTCATAAAGTGTCACATCCACTGAACTACTAAGTGTAACAATATAAAAGAGGATTTCCTTAAAGTAATAATAAACCATTCATGTATTTATTTGTGTCTTGTGATTGTGTGGGGGAAACACCAAGCTACCCAAGCAATGAATCTTTCAGGAAAACCAATTCTCATGTGCTTCACAGGAACAAATAATAAACAGTTCCTCTCATACATCTCAGTGACCCGGAAACACTACGGGGTTCTTAAATATTGTGATGTACAGATATGTAAAAAATAAAGCAGATAGCGGGAGAGATGGAGGCACAGAATAAAGAGTATGAGATGCAGAGAGAGGAAGGTCAAGACAAATCGAGGCAGACAGCTTTGACTGAACACAGTGAAGTGACATAACCTCCCTTCTGAAGTGCCTGTCTAAAAGCCTGAGATGAAAGCAGAACAAAGATAAAAGAGGAGAAGGCTGATCGATAGACGGCTAAGAAAGACTTTGGAAAAGAGCAAGGATAAGAAACAGATACAGGCAAGGGCAGACTGAGATGTATGGATTCATATTTACGTTGCATCTGTGACTCCAGACCCTTGACCAGACCTTGGAATGACAGAGCATGCCTGTTACCAGCAGCTCAACAAAAAAATACACTTTAAAGAAATAAAAGCAGGAAGGTACAGTGGGGTAACGGCTGCATTCTTACTTAAGCAGCTGGGTGAAAGCCTGGAAGCCAGCCTTGGAGGCCACCAAGCGTCGAATGGCCTGGAAATGACTCTCCAGCTCGGCGTTGATAGCCGGCAGCTCGACCTCCTGGGATAAAAGAGCCAGGATGGCGTTGTTGATGAGCTTCTCTTTGTTCTCAGAGAAAAGACCCTGAAGAGAAAACAGAGATAAAAACGGGGAAATGAGTGTGAATCCTGCTCGGAGCGACAGATAGACATAAATCACATGAATTGAACACACTCACATCTTGGGTTACTGCATGCAGCACTCCACTGTAGGATATGTTGGCATTGAATCTGAACACTGCATCTGCAAAGTTTCCATCTAGGAAAAGGAAGGAAGGACGGAAGAATTAAACAAAACTATAAAGAGTTATCAAGAACAATGTTGTCACATATAGGGGCTAGGCACAGCAGTGCTTTCATGTAAATGCTAAGGTTAGCATGCTAACATTCTCCCAATTTCCATGCTAACATGAGGTAGCAGCAGCAGGTTCAGCATCCTAGTTTAATGGTAGTTATCGGAATGGATGGCATTAGTATTTGGTAATAAACCAAAATATTGGACCAATTGAAATTTTGACTTTATGGTGGCAATTCACGATTCATGAATCTCATGAGATGAGGTGCGTGGACTCACTCGGAGGTGCTGCCAGGAATTTGAGATGCAAACTCTCCACCTCCTCATCCACGGGCATGCTCAGTAGGCCCCATCTCTGCCCTCGCTGCGTGGGCGCCATCTTGACGCACACGTCCCTGTTGCCTGATGCGCGGACTCCATCGAGCAGGCTGGCTAACAGGGAGTCCCTACGGACGCACATACAAACAAACAGACTCAGCTAAATGCATTACAAACAAACAGTGAGCACACAATGACAGGAGAGAGTTAAGGCTGTGCAGCAAACCCATGCAGACAAGCGAGTTACTCATCGTGTAAATGAGGTCAACAGAACAGAAAATATTTAATAAACCCACAGGGCCTGTAGCGTCACTAAAGACATAAAGATGGGTGTGTGCGTTACGTGTGTGTACCTTTCTGTGGAGGAAAACTTTCTGATCTGACCTCTGATGAATTCGACTGTGAACACCTGAGGGTTGTCGACGTCACAGATGAGAGCAAACACCTGGAGGGAGATGAGACAGAGGACAAATGTGAGGGGAAAAAAAGAGAGTTTACTCATATCACACAGACTCAAGTGCTTTCATCCAAGCTGTTAACTCACAGTGATGCAGTTCATACATAATAAAACAAAAAACAGGCAGTTCAATTAACATTTATCTCCACAGGAGTACAAATAGACGCAACAAAATGGTTTTTGAGAGTAAACGTTTCAGGCTGAAATATGTATGACTTGGTGTTGCTTTAGTTTGTGCTTTAAGTGCTCACCTCTCCAAAGGGTTTGATGGTGACTATGTTGTATGAAGCCGGGTCTCTCTCCACTAGACAAGTCTCTGTCAGGCACAGTATACGCTTAACAGCGTCCTAAGGAATGACAAAGAGAAGTCATAATGTTAACAAAACTGATTAAATTACTTCAAGAAAGAAATTATAAATACAACTTGAGAGCAGAAGTAGGAACTGATTACTTTTAGGTTTCCTTGCTAATGACTGTAAATTAAACATTAAGTCAGTATCTAATTCATCAAAGTATTGGGCATCACAAAACATTAGTTGATAACCATAAGATACTTGCATACTACACTAGAAGTAAAGCATTGCATTCATTATTCACTTCTGCATCATAATGCAAGAAGTGAATTCGCAGAGCAAAGAAAACCAGAGTATAATCCAAAGCTCAAAGATGTCTGGGGTTGCACTGGAATATTCAACTATTCGGTGATTCATTCGTATCGATTTTCAACTTAGATTTTTTTATTTTTACAAACATGCATAAAACACGCCAAACCTTTTGGAAAATGCTTCTTATTCAATAACAATACAAACAGTAATATTCCACTGAGAGGAACGAGGAGAAGCACAGTGCTCTCACCGGGTGTCGAGGGGTGATCTTCTGCACCACGAACTCCGCCAGGGAAGTGATGCTCTCGTCTGAGCTGTACTTCCCCAACCTGTCCGTCACGAAATCCTCGAAGGTCAACGCCTCCTTCCTCAGTCGTAGCGTGATACCGATGAAGTTCCCAGCATGTTCTATGGCGCAGCGTATGATGTCATCCCGTTGCTCCGAGGCAAACAGATGCTGAGAGAAAGAGGCAATGGGGGAAAAAGGAAATCTTAAGACAACACATAACAGATGCACAGACACACACACACACATATAAACTCTATGAATGCCAGCATACCAGCCTGCTGAAGCCACCATAAAGGATGCAGAATCCTCCCTGGTAATCAGAGAGCTCGACGAAGCCCTCTACGTTACGGTAGTCGTAGGAACACACAACCCGGTTGGTGTGCGGGTCGATCTGGTCGATGCCGCCGGGTGTCACCTCTAAACTCACTGGCTTCCGTGTGTCACTCCAGTGGTGCTTGAAGCAGTTGTAGCGCTGTAAGCACACATGTTGTTCATTTTGGCGTCACCACAAATACTGAAAAGGACAATTTTTCTTTATAGATGTCAGTACTTACCCTGCCAGTTATTTTCCCCTCTGAGAACTCTGTTCTGAATCTCTGTGAATAAGAAAAGAAACAAAGGTATTATATTTTAGAGCCAATTTACACAGCTACGGTTAAATAATCTTTGTGTAACACTTATGAATTGTTGTCTTCATTGCAGAATACATTTAATGAGTTCTATGGGGAAATACCCATCCTCCTGTTCCTAAACAACCTCAGCATAATGACTTTATTTCTTCACAGTAACAAACTATCTGCTGATTCATGTCTGTGATAAACACCTACAGTGAGTAAAAGGGCCTGTGATTTGCAAGCACTGCATTCCCAAACAGTGCATCGTGCATTACGTGACTTTGCTGCTTTTTTTTATTTTTTGTCAACTCAGCAAAATGTGGAGCTGTGACGCAACTAGAAAAGCGTGGATCAGCCACATCAAACACCACTTCTGGGACCCTTTAAATGAAACAACATGTGCATGAGGTCTGTTTAGTCTTTGTGAATGACGAGTGTTTGTCCTCACCAGTGCTTCTGTGAGCAGCTCTGTCCGGTGCTCCGTTGAGAACTTGAGCGTTTCGGACTTCTTGCCGCTGCCTTTACGGAATGTGAGGTTGAACTCTGTTCCCTGACCTTTTCCTACCGGGCCGATACCACAGATGTCCCCATAAGGCCACTGGTACCACAGACAGCAGCAACACAGAAGATAATAAACACATTGTTACAGTCACACACAAGCAGTTTCAACATGAAGAAAGATGTTACGGTACTTTCAGGCCCTGATCAGACAGGGCGAGGCGCACCGCACTGCCTTTTTGTTGCCCGATCAGACAAAGCGTTTTGTGCAGTTTGCTGCGTCTTTTCTTTTTATTGTTGCTAGGCAACCACTGAACAAGCGAGTGCTAACGTTAATACTAGGATTGACCAATTTTTTAAAAAATAATTGAGATTATTTTGTCTGATATTGCAACTGCAATATGATTTGTAATATTACAGGGAACAATAATGTTTACATCATTATTCTCATTCTCATTGAAAAACATTATGGTGTGATTTTTAAGGGGATCTGTACCAAACAAAGATGTTTTCTTAAGTCTGTAGAATATGATGTGAAGGTCAGGACATCTCTGCAGCACCACAATGTTTAATTTAAAAAAGGGATTTTGACGCACATTTCACCTTTAACAAATATTGTGCCTCCTGCGATTTGATAATTGCAGCGGGCCATATTGCGATTTCGATAAAATTTAGATTAATTGTGCAGCCCTACTTAATACAAACCATGAACTGTACGCTACCTAATAGTTAAAAGTACAGTTTAAATGAATGAAAACAACTAATTTGCCTCCTGCTGTTTTGTGTTCAGATCATGAGAACCACGGTTGGTAAAGTCATAGCTGTTACCAATGTTATTTTTGCCCTGCTTGATATAGTTATTCCTTTAAAACTACCATGATGCTATTTTCTGTTCAGCCATTCTCCTGACTGAGGGGGTTAAAGATTGAGGTTTCATGTCTAATGGGTATTGATTATGACATGTTTCATGTTCTAATCAGTGTAAAAACAGCATGTTCACAGCAGTGCTGGAAGCTTAGCGTATTCAAAGACTGAGCACATACTGCGTATCAGCTTTTAGCAGAAGAGCAATGTGCTTCAAATGGATTTTCAATAGTCACATGGAACTAAGAAGAGAACATCCCTGTGAGGCGCTGATAGCTGAAAGACACTGGAGTTCCTGTACGACAGGCTACACACACACACTGACCTGATTTGTTACTTCTAGCGTGGCAGGGTTGTAAGTGGTAATGCCATGCGTCCCCACTGAGAAGACTCGCTTGTACCTGGAACACAGAGATGGGATGAGTCAGAAACATAGCCTACACATCACCAACCACACATGGCAGCAACACCTACTACAGCACGGGCAGTCACATAACATTAGCAGTGAATGTGGCAAAGTGTCTGAATGCGTGGCGGTCTTTCAAACATGTGGTGGTTAGCTGAAGCAAAGCTAACAGATCCAGTTAGCCTGGATAAACTTGTGTTGTGATCTCTAAGATTTCCAATGTGCCAAACATATCTCATCACGTAAATAAAGCTCCATTACATCTGATAAAGGGCAGGATGGTGAGAGAGGAAAGGGTCCATTTGTAGCCCCTCTGTAAGCTAATGATGAGTCAAGGACAGGTGACATCACCGGGGATCAGTTAACGGATGATATCATCATCCCCTTCAGGTTTATCACGTCAGTTTCCAGACATTTGTATGAGGTAATGGTTGAGATAAGGCAGAGAGGTGAAAAGGTGATGAGAAAAGATTATTAACTGCCACTTTCAAAGCTACAATAGCCGCTTTGCACCCGTGCTGGTACTCCTGTCTGTTTCTCCAAACTGGGGGCGCGCCGACCATCATCTACTGTAGGTAATACACTGACTATGGATAAGTACCTCATACAGCCCCACTTCAAAACACCCGAACTATCCCTTTAATTCTCATTATTTAGTATAGACATGTAATACCAGGCTGAAGCAAAGCAGCTGTGATCTCTGAATATTTACCTCTTAGACCCATTGCTATTCGTAGCATGTATTAACCACATTCGGCCTCTCTTAAAATGAAAGTCACAACTTATCGTATGTTAACAGTTTGTTAAGGAGTCACTCTGTGACTCTGAAGCAACTCACACTAATTCATCAGAACTGTTATGAGTGTGGGGCTTTCTCACAGAGTAGGAAGGAAGTGTGAAATTCAAATTTGCCAATTTTTACGCTGAGTGTGTGATGGGGTGTGTGTGTGTGTGTGTGTGTGGGTGTGTGTGTGTGTGTGTGTGTGTGTGTGTGTGTGTGCGTGTGTGTGCAGGAAGGCACGTCTGTGTGTGCTTGGTCACTCTGTGGTTTGCCAAGACTTTCAGTTGGCATTTTTGGCCGATTCATAACATTCTGCCTGCTGTTTGATTTGAAAATGGGTCATTTGAGGGTTTTTGTTATGTAAAAAATAAGGTTTGGTGACTGTAAAATGCAAGTATACATTTATTTGATATACATGTAGGGCTGCAACTAACAATTATTTTCATTGTTGATTAATCTGTCGATTATTTTTTCGAATAATAGATTAGTTGTTTGGTCCTAAAAATGTGAGAAAAGGGTGAAAAATGTCGATTGACGTCCTCAAATGTCTTGATTTGTCCACAACCCAAAGATATTTAGTCATAGAGGAGTAAACAAACCAGAAAATATTCACATTTAACAAGCTGGAATCAGAGAATTTGACTTCTTTTTCATAAAAAATTCTCATTAATCGACTATCAAAATAGTTGACGATTAATTTAATAGTTGACAACTGATTGATTAATCGTTGCAGCTCTACATAAATGTTTGTTCGTCTATGTACAACTTGTTCTTTTAGCACCTCTATAGCACTATTAGCCTGCACACTGAACATGCTGACTAGGCTCCTTTCTTTCTTGCACATCCTCATGAGGCGTGGATGAAGTTAACAGCTATACCCATCAAAAAGCAGATAAAAAGGAAGTCAAATCGAGAGGTTACTTCCGCATAATGCCTTCGGACTTGAGTACATAACTAACATAAACAGACAGGTCAGGCAGCGGCCTGAGGCAAGGCCGGAGAAGAATATTAGGTTCAGGCACATCCCAGTCAGTCCTTCCTTTTCCACTATTATACAAATGTCACGTCCTTTTTGTGCACCTAAATGTGTTCATTCTGTCCTAAAAATCTACTCTACACACTGAGGCCCACTATTCTCAGTTTCCTTCATCTTGGGACACAAAGTCTGAGTCCTCCTACGGCAGACTGTCCTGATCTCAGGGTGCTGTGTCTCTACATGTCTTGACCTTGGTGTTAAAGAGGCTGGCTGGGTGTCAGCACAAACTTAGTTAATTATTCATTCTCTGTGGGCTGATTTATTCCCCTCTTTATTCTATCTTAGTACAAAGGCAATATCCAACCCTCCCTGGCTGGTGTGTGTTTGCCAGTAAGGTTTAAGGAGCATTCTATGGACATGTATACAACGCATTCACACACTCAATTGTGTTTTTTTTGCGGTAGTTTGCGACACACAGCTTCTTGCCTATTTGCAGCCAGCTCTATGTGTTGTACACAAACACACCTACTTTCAAACATTATGAAAGACTTGGATATCAACAGGTTTTGGGATATGCACGACACATTGGGGCTAATACGGCATAAGTGTTGTCTTTTCCTGGTTTTAAAAGGCTGCATTACAGTAAAGTGATGCCATTTTCTGAACTTACCAGACTGGTCTAGCTGTTCTATTATTTGCCTTTTCTCAGTCATTATGTCCACATGACTGATGATTATCAAAAATCTCATATAAAATATTTTGTGCATGTATTTTATACATCTCTTTCTTTGTGACAATACAAAATACTGTGTTTTGTTATGTAGATGCTCTGGAAATTTGACATAGTTGTGATCAGTTTGTGAACAAGTTTGTGTTGTATATAAAGAAGTCCCGTTTACTATCTGTTCAGTTTGAGCGGTTAACAACCTATTTCTGGCTTTTCCATACATACTATATTTAATATTCTAATTTTAAATATTTTAATAGAGGCAGTGTTTGACTTTGAACATGATGAAAGCATGCGTAACCGCATAAAGATGATCATGGGTAACATTCCTTTGAAAGATAATCAGAAAGACTGCTTAGAAACAGACTGATTTTCTGGCTCAAGCATGCCAATTATAGTATAAAAAGAAGAAATGCTCTAAGTGGCTCCCTAGCCAACGGCCCAACACCATAACCAAGTGAAGCAGTGATTAGTATAGACTTGGAAGCCAAATTCACCTGCTAAAATAAAGTAATGCCTGCATGTAGGAAGGTGGGATGAGTTGAGATTAAACTGAATTTGGGGGAATAAATTAGTATATGTATGGACCCTAGGAAATAAAATAACCTTACCAGTGTTTTTGCATGCTTTAGCTACAACAAATCCCGTATACTTGACATTACTCCTGACTATTTTACAACTCGTGCTGCTGTGGTTCAGATTTCCATTTTCCATTCATACAAAGATATGAAAATCAACTAAGCAGAGATTTGAAAGAGTAGCCATGATGTTCATGTAGATTTTCATACAGGACGAATGAATGGAAACCAATCTCATGATCACAAAAATCTAAACTACTCTGGTACAGCAGGTCTTGCAAAAATGGTCAGTAGAAAATGCAATTTGTACTTAATGGTTCAAAACAGTGGTATGGTCCTTTAACTCTTCCATAAAGAAAGTATTATGAGAAGAAAAGAGAACTATCAACAAGCATTACAGGTACAGCTTACACCACAGATATAGTTTGTGATAAGTAAAAGTCTTCATTCAGTACTGTACAGTATGTCTTTAGAGCTATTCCTTCCACTTCAAGGGTTTCATAATGTATCACATTAAGCAACATCCTGTGTCTGACTAAGCCTCTTAACAACTGCCTCTCCTCTTTAAACAAAAATTCTTACATAGAAGACCGAGCTGAAGATTCGTTTGACTACATAAAAAGCTCAGACAACACAACACAATCTCCCGTACAAGACTCAATGTAGACTCCATGGTATGTAAAACAGCTAGTGGAAAATATAGCCGGGGCATCTGTAGCTTAGCAACATAGAGAAGATTGAAGGCATTCAAAGAAGATTTAAAAGGAGATTGTGATTTGCATATTCATGCTCTGAAAACGTGTAGAGAAGCGATGTGGTTGAAAACCCTTGAATGACACAGAAACTCTGAGACAATCAATTTGTGTCAGAAATTGTGAAAATGCCCTTCA
Source organism: Sebastes fasciatus (assembly GCF_043250625.1). NCBI lineage: Eukaryota > Metazoa > Chordata > Actinopteri > Perciformes > Sebastidae > Sebastes > Sebastes fasciatus. Next base: position 7,014,161 of record NC_133815.1, on the reverse strand, counting down.
TTAGGAGACAGATCTGATCTTCTCTACAAGCTGGAGTCACAGGACTTGAATTAAACATGATCATGAGCACAGAGAAAGGGAAAGCAACTGCATGAAAGCAAATCAACAACAGTTAAGATCTATTGTAATTTTAACTATTGTAGAGAAGTATCTGGGGCAGGATCTAAGGGTAACTCCGTCTCTCACACATCCAGTGATTTTCACACATTGATTATGTCACCATACAATCTGAAACACCAAGAATCACTTGTTTTTAGACACATAAAAAAGGATACCAGACAGAGAATATGGGAGACTACAAAGCAACATCATGCATCATCGTAGCTTTTAAAAATTCCCCTTCAACTCCCTGCAGAACAGATGACCACTACTCTCACCGTCTGCCGACCAATCTGTCATATAGACAATTATTAAACATTTGACAAAAATACGTTTGAGCATTTGTGCCTCATTTTTGTTCATGCATTTTAATTAAGCTGGTCCCTTTTATATCTGCACTTGAAATAATTATCCAGAGTAAAATGTCCTTTACACAAGTACAGGCCTTAGAGAAGATGGCACATCAAGTGATGCTGAATACTGTCTAACATACTCACAATTCACATGACAACACTACTTTTTATATATGGCCAAAGCAGCATGTTAATCACAGATGAATCTAATTTAAGTTTACTTCTGGGAACGTGTTCTGTATTCACAGTGGAGAGCTCTGCACCTCTGTGACACTGGAACTGTTTAAGTCTGAGATGATCCTGTGGCTACCTGAAACGGTTTCCTCTATGTAAGACCATGGTGGTTAATTAAGCTTTAAGGCAAAACCTGGTACATTTTGCTTTTGGCTAAGGTATATTGTCTACAGTTTGAATGCTACGGTATGTTTTTTATCTTAGACTAAATTGGTTGGTAAAAATCAGGGCGGCCCCCCTTAGTCAACTAAGATTTCTTTAGTAGATGAGTCATTTTGTAATGCTTTTTCTCATGCTGAATGACTTATTTCCAAGAAACTTGTAAGCACAGCTCGGGTAAACACAAGATTTAAAGTGGTGCTTTTGTGCGATTCTTGGTGGAGAAACTCAGTTTTACAGATCTGTCGATTAAATCAACTAGAGTTACAACGATGAAGTCAAAATTCTCTTATTCCAGCTTCTTAAATGTGAATATTTTTTTCTTTACTCCTCTATAATAGTAAACTGAATATCTTTCAGTTCTGGACAAAACAAGACATTTGAAGACGTCATCTTGGGCTTTGAGAAACACTGATCTACATTTTTCACCATTTTATGACATTTTATAGACTAAACAATTACTTGACCAGTTGATTTAAACAACAGATCTGTAAAACTGAGTTTCTCCACAAAGAATCACACAAAGCACCACTTTAAATCTTGTGTTTACCAGAAATGTGCTCATAGGTTTCTTGGAAATAAGTCATTCAGCATGAAAAAAGCACAAAAAATGACTCACAGACAAGACATTTGAGGACATTGTCTTGGACTTTGAGAAACACTGATCGACAATTTTCACCATTTTCTTACATTTTATAGACCAAACAACTAATCGATTAATCAAGAATATAATCAACAGATTAATCAACAATGAAAATAATCGTTAGTTGCAGCCCTAAAATCAAATAATTTTTTGGTCGAGAACAGCCCTAAGAAAAATCAAACTGGATAATTGGTTTTCATGATTTACTACCTACTGAAGACAAGAATAGCCTCTGATGTGTGAGGTTGGTGTGAAGCTAGATGAAAGAGGATATCCTGACATGACACCTTTCCTTTCTCTTTCTGTTGGCCTATTAAAGCTCTGTGTGAGTTGTGCCCTTTTCATACAGTAGACGGGCAGATAAATTGGATCTACTGAATTGCGTCTGACCCATTCATATGAGCCTGCTGTCAAAAGTTGATGTCTGGTTGTCAGCACTCAGAAACGCTTCACTGAGAAATCACAGAATAACATTACAGAAGCACCAAATGGAGTTTCATTTTCATTTCTCTCTAGTCACTCGCTCTCTCATGGTTGCCCACTCACTGGTATTGTCCTGTGCTGCTCTCATCTTTCTGTCTCTTCTATCCCTCTCTTCGTCTGTTAAATGACCTTCAGACGTTATATCAATAAATTCAGTTTCCCTGATAAAGATGTCTGTTCATTAAAGCCAGACAGTCTGCGACCCACGTTCACCCCGGGTCAGGAAGAGGGTCACGGACCCAGGTCGGCTGAAATGTGTCGACCCATTCAGATCAACCATTAACGCAGGATTAAACTGCGCCATTGTGTCGTTATCGGTCTCCACCGTCCACCCCACATACATCAACACTCGTCTCTGCCGGACACTTCAGGAAGCATTAGCAGGATGAGCCTCTGATGATGGCTAATGCTCCGCAGCCCTGCTTGAGTTACCAAAGTCAATGGCAGGCCTTAATGGCATAGAGACATTTAGAAAGCAGGTATTGGTAATGTGATCCCACCACAGGCTCACTGCTCAAACTGAAACTAGTCCATCCTTTAGCTTTAAGGGCCACCAAGCATCTACATCAAGTCCCATCTAGTTTAGGCCTATAGTGGTTTTACTGTAACTAGAATCTATAAAAAGAAAACAGATCTAGATCAGTTTTTGTATCTATACAATACATGAATGTTAGTACATGGACGTCATCTTGCTTAAGACTAGTGCTGTGCAGTGTTTACTGCAAGTATCTGTGTCTTTGGGTTATATTTCATAAGACAGTGCAGCTCTACAAACACACACGTCATTAGTGCTGATCAGCGACTGCTGACAGTGGTCTGCGGACCTCCTATATAAGATAAGGAAGTCAACACAATGGGAGTACTGAGTCAGGATTTTCACAAACTGTCTTTACAGGGTGATGAAGGGAAGAATTTGGGTTAATGTTGCCTTGTAAACAATGATGTGGAGTAGACAATAGCGCCAGCCCTGAAATCCTATCGTGGTGGAGTTAAAAACAAGTTTTGGGCCTTACTTTCCCCTCCAGGAGTGTTTGGTGGTGTAGTAACAGGCCAGGTCTTTGTTTTCTTTGACGACATTCATCTTTTCAAAGGACCTACAAAAAAGAACAAAAGTTATTATGAATAGGATCGAAAAAAGCCCTTCTACATTTTCAACACAGAAAAGGGTTCAGAAAATACACTATTTGAACATTACTTGAGAGAAAATGTTGTATCTTTAATGACACAACAGCAGGGAAGAATGACAGCTCTTCATGTCTCAGCTCTATAAGAAGTCACCTGCACCTTCACAAGTCATTACTACATCAAGTTTATGTACACATTCCAATATACCGCAACGCACACTTCACACGGTCATTCAACATTTTGCAGCTTGAAGGGAGAGACTCCCACCAGACACTCCCTCGGCTACAGAACGAATGCTGAGTAAACAGTTATTATCCAACGACAGAGTAGCCCATCGCGCCATGACTGACTGATTCTTCACCGTCATCAGCTGAGCTATGAGCCGTAGCATTGATCCAGCTCGTAGCACATGACTTCATTTCATTATAAACTCTTTGACATCCTCACTCTCTCCTTCATGTGTGCATTTTCACAGGCTCACTCTGAAAAGAAGCACTGGGATACAACCTGCAAAGGTCTTTCATTCTAGTCCGATATCATGGGCACAAAAAAATCAACACAACAGTGCACCAGCTGAGCATGTGTCAATAAAATCTGGTGTGTGCCAGTGAGGCCTATTGATCGCTTTAGATAAACAGGCGTTAGGCCATGTATTAGTGTTTTTGCCCAGTGCATTATTTGAATGAAAATCCTTTTCCAACCTGGACAAACCACAAATCATCAGTGAAGACGGATAGTTTGTGACAGATTGTTTCAAACTAATTAAAGATGAAGGCCATTAAATACAAGCCAGTCAACAGACCAGAATAGAGAAAATTGAGGGAATAACTGCCTCTCCTATCCTTTGTGCAGTAATTTGCTGGCGGCTGCACTGTGACAAGGGGAACCTGTGTCAGCACTCTGTCAGGATCCTGGAAAAAAATCTGACTCCAGTTTTCCTTCCTCTCCATTTCAGTGTGCTGCTGAAGCAGGGGACAGCAAAATAGCCCCAAATGATGGAATCCACTATTCACCGAGGGGACAGTCGTCTGGTGTTCAGAGAGGGCAAATACAAGATGCTTTCAGGTTGCCACAACTGGACGAGGACCTTTAAAAAATTAGCCAGTGTCGGCGTCTCAATAACTGATGCCTGTGCTGGAGAAACAAAAGGTGCAAGGAACAGTCAAGAGCCAAGTTCTGTTTTTTTCAAACACGCATTCATGGAGCTGCATAATGAATCTAATCCAAAGCGGGGGGCTGATGGAATGTACAATGGGAGATGTTAGCAGCAAGCGGTGCACAGCGTGCTCTTTGCCGCCGCTGCAGAGGGCTGTGCAGTTTTTATTATATTACTCTGTGATGGGTGTAAAAAAAGACCGAGGCAGATTCCAGGATTGGGTCATGTGATTTACCCCTCCCACCTCTTCCTGCCTGTATGCAGATCAATAGCAAATTATTCATGGGCTATCCTTGACAGTTTAGCGAAAACAACAAAAAAAAGGAAACAGCAGGACAGTGAAGGAAATGGAAGCAGGCCCAAAGCAAAGCACACAACATTTACATGATAACTTGTTCCAGACTGGTCTCACGACTTTTCAGAAACTTTAGCAAACACTGCTTTTTATCTAAGATAGCTATGACTGTCAGGACAATCCAATAGTGTATAATGGTGCTTGATTCAACCAAGTTGCACTGCCAATAGGATTGTATCAAACCTATAATGGGACTTATCTGAAAAACTGTAAACAGACCGTGTATTACTGGCTAGACTAACTAGACTACAGCCACAGGTTATACTGTAAGTAACTCTGCCTATTTAAGTCTACCCTGTTTCTTACAGGTGTTGGAAAAAAAGTTGGCTCACCTAATTTCTTTTGAAAAGTACAATATAAAGAATAGGAAAACTGCTTCAGCTCAGCATCAGTGTGGGTGCAAGGGTCAAACGATCATCTGCTATTACATCATTATATGGCCTTTTGTTTTTTACGTCTCCAGTTAAAATTATGTAGAACATAAAGCTATGAGCGTACCTGAACTGACACTACAATAAAAGCAGAGCATTGTTCAATTAAAAATACATCTACAGGGGCATCTGGACCTTCAGAATCACATATGAATTTCAATATATCATGCTGGTTTCTGCAATGTGGTTTACTCTCTAAAGCTTTTCCTGCACACTGAGGACGTGTTGCAATGTCTTCCCTTTTTTTTTTTTTTTTTTACCAATTATATGAAGCAATCTTACAGCCAACTTTACCATAGGGGCACATATACTCTGCCTCATCTTGCATGGCTTCTATGAGTATTATCATAAACCACTTGATTGCAAAATATATAATAAACTTGCTGATTTAAAAAAAATTCGAAAAAATAAATCTGCAAGTTTATTATATTTTGCAAGCAAGTGGTTTATGATAATACTCATCATGTACCACCTGCTTGCAAAAATATAATAAACTTGCAGATTAAAAAAAAAAAAAAAAATGCAGATTTAAAAGAATTTAGAAAAAATTATATTATATTTTGCAAGCAAGTGGTTTATGATAATACTCATCATGCACCACTTGCTTGCAAAATATTATTTTTTTTACACGTGACTAGAGATATAAAGACAATAAAAAAATGTGTTAAATGCTTAAGTCCATTTGAGGATGCCTGTCAAGTAAAACCCACATGACAATGAGTATAATCATGCACCACTTGCTTGCAAAATATAATAAACTTGCAGATTTTTTTATTTATTTTTTTACACGTGACTAAGAGATATAAAGACATTAAAAAATATGTTAAATGCTTAAGTCCATTTGAGGATGCCTGTCAAGTAAAATCCACATGACAAGCAGCATATTAAAGGTTACCTGGCTCTCAGGCGGTTAGTCAAACTGGGCTTCATTGCAGCAGGCCTAACACGGTTAACTACCTAAAAACAAGCACCACAAAACCCTTTTGGTGATGTCCACACTTCTCCTCCTCCTCCTAACTACAACACCAGACAGCACAGACACTTATACTATCAGTGTTTGTTTGCCAAATGGTAAAATAAAGGGGGCTGTGGCAGGCTAATGTTGGGTTAGCTTCTCGAGCTAGCTGCTAGAAGAAGCTAGCTGGTCGCATTAGAGAAGATGGCTTGAAGACAGTTTGGTGTATTTACCTGTTAAAAACGTTATCAGGTGTTTATCGTAGCCGGTCCCTCAGCCCCCCACCCTCCTCTGACTGCGTTGCTTCTCAGTTGTCCCCTCTCTGGTGCTGAAGGAGCTCAGTTACTCCGTTTATTCCCCCCAACAGGGCTCAGGAGTCAGGACGCTGCCATAGTCCTCATAGCACCAGAAAGGTGTGTTACTGCGCATGCGCGGAGGCCTGCCTGTCATGCGGCTGTCAGCTGATTGGTTTGTCTGAACGAGGCGTTATGGAGCTGCAGACTCCAGATCAGTTTTTATTCATTTGATGCAGTGTTTTGTATTGATGCATACAATACGAAACTGACCTGGGAACAGTTTATTGTATAGGCTGACGATGCTGACTGGGTTTTATAGCAGAATCTTTAGTTTCCATTTGTGCTCATATGAAACTAATGAGTGAATAAGAGACAGGTTAAAAACTAGACAGATTACACTGAATATATTTTTCATGCACCAAAAACTCAATTATAAACTCATATTAGCAATAGTTAGATTTTTTTAATTTATTTTATAAATATATATACTTTATTTTTTCCCTTATTTCGAGGTTGTTTTCATATATGCAATTTACAGTTCGTAATTACAATTTATAAACCAATTTTTTAAGTAGTTGAGCTTATAGACAAACTTATTAAGTACACTATAGAAAACAACTTCAACATTCAAAATTGAAATAAAATGAAGAAAAAAATAATAATATTAAAAATAAATAATAATAATAATAATAATAATAATAATGACAATAATAATAATAATAAAAAAGAAAGAATAGAGTTAAAAAAACACACACAAAACCCCCCAATAATAATACAAAAATAATAGAGTAATAATAAATTAAATAAACCAATAAGTTAATAGAAAATAAAAAGGGGGAGGGGGTGTAGCGCAAATATATAGTAATATCATTTACATGGGCACACACATGCATCCTCCTTCACATCAGGTCACCTCCAAGCATATGTATATGTGCATGCGTGTTAACCCATGTAACTATATTTTAATAGTTTGATTTTGATGCTAAAATTGGCTTTCTAAGTACTTTTTGTGAAATGATCTGATGAAATGGAAACTATTACTACTATTCATATCTGCATATTTTGCTTCTTGATAGCTTATAGGAGGCTGGAAAAACACTTTATTGGCTATTTAACCTGTTCTTTATTTATTTTTACTTTTTTTGCAGGTTTCCAGGTATTATTAGCCTGCTAAGTAAAAAAGATGCACCTGGGGAAAAAAAGATTATTGTGCCCTCTAGGGACACTGTCCCATCAATGCAGCAATACCTCTATTAGCACAGCAGTTTACACCAGTTAGGCCTGTGTGAAGATTGAGACCAGCACAAACATTAACTGGCCACACATATACAGGCACAAACACAAATGTGTGCATTCAAAGTTGCAAAAAAGGTCCATCCCCTTTGCAAAATTAATTTCCAGCAGGTTCACCATTTACAGCAATATGTGTCAAAAACGGTTGGGTCTGTAAAAACTGAATCAGATCTACAACTGAGATCTTTAGTTACTTGCAGACAAAAACCTGTTCACACAACTTTGAGTAAATATATGTAAATGTTTATATATCTTTTTGTCATATCCTTCCTATTACAACAGTTTACTTATTTTAATGATTTCCATTGCTTTATTGTTAAAACATTTTTTTGCTCTCATTCAACTGTTTGTTTTTGCTCTTGCAATAACCCACATTCTCCAACAATCTAATATCGTTGACAGTTTGCTAAAATAGTTCATAGACCAGCTGCAGATATGACATCAATACATTTTGATTCTGCCACAAGAGCTATGTGAATAATGAAAAGCAACCACCATGGTCTAACTGATCACTGTAGAACAGCAGCACCAACATATGGGACTCAAAAACAAAAACTAAGAAGCGTAATCTGTGACTTGTAACCCCTTAAGAATATGGTATTAATTAAGATGTCTAGTCCCTGTCTCAAATTGTAAGTGACTCACCGTGATTGAAGGTAAAGGGGAAACATCTTGGTCTCTGTGGCTGACTGATGTTGCACAGTGAACTTGAGCGGGGAAACACAGAGTGGTCACATTTTGAGGCATCTGATTAGGTGACCAACCATGTGCTGCCTGTTAGTCTAATTTCATTACAGCTAGAGAGACATGAGGGGAAAAAGTTTCCTTCTTTTTAAAACAGATAGTGATGACCTCTTGGCTTCAGTGACATATTACAACAATGCAACAGAATCTCTAACAAGTTTTTATTTGGCTCACGTGGATTCAAATTAGTTTAACTGATGAAGAAGCAGACATGATGAGTCCCATTAGTTAAGCAATTGAAACATGTATTATAGCTGGGTAATTGTATTGTAAATATGCAAATATAAATACTGCCATATGCTTAAACTAGTATAACAAACTGTTATTGGCGGTATTATCTGCCATTAGAAATCTAGAGAGATATGGATGCTACATGATCAACAAAAAAAATGCTTGAATATACAGAAGAAAAACAGTAATATGTCAAAACATACTGACAGTGGTTTTATGCAGTCAAAATTGGGCCCTTCAGTGTTGTTTTGACCAGTAGCTTGATTTCGAGATATCAATTTAAAGCTTTTCAATGGATCTATTAAATCAAACTAGGGCCAGTTGCTTAAATATATAAATGCATGTGATGTACATGAAAATGTGTAAACTGATGATCTTCTCAGGCCCTCTCACACTTCTAGCTCAATACTGCCATCTACTGGTTAATACTAGACATTGACAAACAAGCCAGTTTGGTGACACAATAATACATGTTGTACATTTAAATAAAACTATCTCAACCTTCTTGTACCTATAACTTGTAATATAAAAAACACTGTTAATTAAATGATGGATTTTTTCACAGGAAATGAGACTAGATTTGATATTGATAAAAAAAAAACAGAAAACGCAGAACAAAGTGCAACTTGTGTGTAAAAATTTGCATTTTATACAATTTATTAAAGCTTATAATAACAATGAAATGTCTATATTTATTTATATACAATTTGGGTATTATGACGATGTCGTTTCATTAACATATCTTATATTTTAGCAAGTCATTCGACCGTATAACTTTTTGTTTCGTGCTGTATATAAATGCATGTGATGAACATAAACATGTGTAAACTGCTGATCTTCTTAGGACCTATCACACTTCTAACTCAATACTGCCATCTATTGGTTAATACTAGACATTGACAAACAAGCCCAATTGCCAGTTTGGTGACACAATAATACATGTTGTACATTTAAATAATCTTAACCTTCTTGTACCTATAACTTGTAATATGAAAAACACTATTTGTTAAATGATGGATTTTTTTTTTTACAGGAAATGAGACTAGATTTGATATTGCTAAAAAAAAACAGAAACGCAGTACAAAGTGCAACTTGTGTGTACAAATTTGCATTTCATACAATTTACCAAAGCTTATAATAACAATGAAATATCTATATTTATTTATATACAATTATATACAATAACGATGTCATTTCATTAACATATCTTATATTTTAGCAAGTCATTCGACCATATAACTTTTTTGTTTCGTGTTGTACGTAGCGCCACTGAACGCACCACTAGTAACCAAGGCAATGACGCTCTCCTCCGTTACCAAGGCAGCATTCTCAAGGCAAACACTAGCTGGGTTAGCTAGGCTAGCCAATCTGCCAGATAATCTTATAGCTATAACCTCCGTTTAGCCTCTTCACCTATTGAACCACCAGTACAGATAGTTAACTAGAACCCTCGACTCCAACATATTACCATTAGCTTCTAGTCTGTTCGCTGCGTGGCCTAAATTAGAGGCATTTTCTCCTTCTGGATCATCTCAAGTCTACAAGCTAGTTTAGCAACGTTAGCGTTAGTTTACACAGCCACCATGGTAAGTAGCCGCCGTCATTTGCTGTTTCTGGGTAGCCAGTGGCCACCTGTTTGCTTCTAGAAGTTACCATGCTAATCCCTGTTTTATTGCAAGACGAGTAATGTAAGATAGTTTAGCAAGCATCCCCAGAGATAGCACGTTGTATGTGCTCAAGCTCATGTCAATATAGGCCGTCACATATTAGCAGGAGGGGGAAATCCTCCTCAAGGTAGCTCATAAGCTAGTTGTGGTTTCCATAACCCAGCCAACATGGTTATGCTGGGAGTACCTATATATATATATATACCTATATATACTGTATATATATATGCACTATACACATTTTAACAGTCTCTTCTGCACTTTTTAATAGTCCTGTATCACAGCTGTTACCCTGCACTATATTCAGTTTTAACAGTTTTCTTCATCTCCTTGTATTTTTATATCTGCTATATTTTTTTTGTACTTTGTACTTTGCACTACTAACTTTTTTTTAGTGCCTTTTTACTAACATGTTTTGCACTATGGAACTGTGATGCTGGAAACTTGAATTTCCCTCGGGATCAATAAAGTTACTATCTATCTATCTATCTATCTATCTATCTGGGTACCAAGAGGGTATGGGCCCAAAATGGGCTTCTTATCTGGGGCCCACTTGGGTCAAATAAGTAGGTCCCATGTGGGCTCCCCATGTGGGTCCTAGTTGGGTCACTACTGGGAAATTAGTGCCAACATGGAAACTGTGGACAAACCCACTTACAACCCATATTTCAGGCCATGTAGTCCCCATGTAGTTCCCACATAAATCTTAAACCTTGGGCCCAGATGGGTTTTGGTTTATGTTGCCCAGATTAGACCCATATAACACCCAGTGCACTCCTGCATGAAACCCACAAGGGCAATTGGCATGGGGCCATTATGGAACCCACGGACAATCCCATATAGGGCCCATTTTTCAGCCCATTTACTACCCACATGGGCCCCACATACAAATGTTGGCTGGGTACAGCCTCTGTCTCTGTCCATCTCTCATCTTTGATGACTAGTTTCTCTCTTCTTGTCTCCACGTAGGCTGAATTTGGGTTTAATGAACAACATCAGAATGAAGTCATCAATTACATGCGATTTGCACGTTCAAAGAGGGTCCTGAGACTAAAGACTATTGACTCATGCTTTGAAGAACTCAAAGATAGCAGGTGAGTGGTCATACTTCAGTTTTTGGTATCATATGTTTGTATGTAAATTCAACTTTATTTCACTTAAGACTCATATTCAATAGAAGGAAAATATATAATACAACAATTAAGTGCTTTTCAGTTCAGATGGAGCTGTAACGTGTGTGCATGTTTGTTTCTCTCTGAAGGTTGGTGGAGGAGACCTTCACAGTGGACGAGGTGAAGGAGATGCTGGACGGGCTGCAGGCGGTGGTGCGTGGGGAGGTGGAGATGGAGCTCATCAACACAGCCCACACCAACGTGCTGCTGCTCAGGCAGCTCTTCTCACAGGCCGAGAAGTTTTACCTTCGACTGCAGAGCGATATCTCAGAGCTGGAGAACAGGTGAGCAGTGAGGAGGGGAGCTGATTCAGGCTTCCATTTGACGAAAGGTGACCTAGTCAGGTTTGAGTACACAAGAGTACACAAGAGTACACAAGAGTACACAATGTTCCTATTCAGATATTATGCCATATACAGCGCCTCCTCTTAAAGATCATATTCTTTATTTAGTGTGCACAAATGTATATTTTGTTCGCACTTGTATGGGCAAGATATGAATCTTGTATGAACAAAAAAAATCACATTTCTGATCCTTCCACATGAAATAAGCTGTAAAAACATTTTCAAATTAAAATGATGTGGCAGTTCAAGGTCAAACAGAGTGCCACGCCAAAGTAAGAAGTGATCTAGGCCTCTTAACATGCAATAACCCTTCATGTTCATGAGAAAAACTCCTCCACTTTGTACCACTTCCTCCTCAGTGCTGTTAAGGTGTATATCACGTGCATGTTACACTACATATGCCAGGCAAAAAGGTCATTGTCAAGCCACATACACAATGTGAATTTAACCCTTTTTTCCATTACAGCGGTTTCCTTTTTTTTGCAGTGACGTTCATTTAGGCTGAAAACCACAACTGCTGCCACATTCTCACTTCATTTTAACGTCAGTTCACCCAAATTACAAAAAAACATATTTTGAGTCTTCTGCTGCTAAACCAATACAATAGAGATGAGTCGGGCGGTGGATGTTAATGAATCTCAAAGCATAAAAAAAACTGAATTTAGAGAACATCACCCCACAATGTATTATTTTGAGTAACAAAGACATTGTTTATAGAAAGACGCTTCTGAGTTTTTTAATTTTTCTAATGAAATATTGATTTCTTTTAGCCTCAGCAGCATATATCTCCAAGTTTTTCCAACTAAAAGTAAAACTTACCACTATGGGTAAATGAAAAGAAAGTTTTTTTGTAATTTGGGTGAACTAACTCTTTAATCCTTACACTTACACTGTGCAATTTAAATGTTACGTATTGTTACATATATACAATAATTATGGCTGTCAATCGATTAAAATATTTAATTGCAATTAATCGCACATTTTTTATCTGTTCAAAATGTATCTGAAAGGGAGATATGTCAAGTATTTAATAATCTTATCAACATGGGAATGGACAAATATTCTTTCTTTATGCAAATGTATGTATATATTTATTATTGGAAATCAATTAAAAACACAAAACAATGACAAATCCAGAAACCCTCACAGGTACTGCATTTAGCATAAAAAATATGCTCAAATCATAACATGGCAAACTCAAGCCCAACAGACACAACAGCTGTCAGTGTGTTGGTGTGCTGACTTAACTATGACTTGCCCCAAACTGGTCGTGATTATCATAAAGTGGGCATGTCTGTAAAGGGGAGACTCGTGGGTACCCATAGAACCCATTTTCATTCACATATCTTTAGGTCAGAGGTCAAGAGACCCCTTTGAAAATGGCCATGACCGTTTTTCCTCGCCAAAATGTTGCATAAGTTTGGAGCGTTATTTAGCCTCCTTCATGACAAGCTAGAATGACATGGTTTGTACCAATGGATTCTTCAGGTTTTTTAGTTTCATATGACGCCAATCACCATCACACACCCAATGATTATTTGCAGCTCATGTTTTATTGGCGCATACTTTTGAAGTCGCACAAAGTGAGTGGCCACGTGTGCTAAAATGAAGTCTATACAGTAAAACAGAATTACCTACAAGTAAAAGATCGTTCTTGCTGTTGTTACTAAACAAGGACACCAAGAGACCCCTTTGAAGAGACTTTATCCGGCAGCCTTGACTCCCTTGCCCCCCTCAAAACCCGGACTGTCTCCTATACCCGTCCCGCCCCCTGGTTCACCACTGAACTCCGCACCCAGAAGTCCACCGGCCGTCAACTGGAGAGGCGCTACAAAAGATCTGGCCTCACTGTCCACCTTGAGGCTTATAAAGAGCATGTGAGGGCCTACAAAGTAGCTCTCTCCCAGGCCAAAACACAGTACTACTCCACCCTCATTACCAACCAACAAAACCACCCCAGACTGCTGTTCTCCACCATCAACCGGCTCCTTCGCCCCCTCGACCCCCCCCTCCCCTCAGGTGCCCCCGACCTCTGCACTAAGTTCCTGGACTTTTTCCAGGACAAAGTCGAGTCCATCCATCAGCAGCTCCTGGTGCCTGCCCACCTCCCTCCACACACACCTCAGCCACTGGACGTGGCTCCCTTGGATGTTCGCCTGCCTCAGTGCTCCCTCTCCTTCTTCTCCCCTGTATGTGCTCCTCATGTCGCAAAGTTGGTCACTAAGGCCAAAGCCTCCACCTGTTCTCTGGACCCTATGCCCACAGCCTTGGTCAAGGCGTGCCTACCTGCCCTGTGCCCCATTATGGTGAACATCATCAACTCCTCCTTGGCATCTGGTCTTGTACCCGACAGCCTCAAGATGGCATCAGTCACTCCCATCCTCAAAAAGCCAGGTCTGGACCGGGATGACAGCAACAACTACCGACCGATCTCCAACCTTCCTTTCCTGAGTAAAATTCTGGAAAGAGCAGTGGCCGCCCAACTCCATCAACATATGGCCAACCATGAGCTCTACGAAACGTTTCAATCTGGCTTCAGACCACACCACAGCACAGAGACCACCCTCATCAAAATCACAAATGACCTCCTCATCGCTGCAGATTCTGGTCACATCAGCATCCTCATCCTCCTGGACCTCTCAGCTGCCTTCGACACAGTCTCCCACACCATCCTCCTCACCCGCCTATCTGACTACCTTGGCCTCATCGGTTCAGCTCTCTCCTGGTTTCAGTCCTACCTCACAAACAGAAAACAGTTTGTCACCATCAGAGACTCCAGTTCCACCCCGGCCCCAGTCAACCATGGCGTACCTCAAGGCTCTGTGCTGGGACCCCTCCTCTTCACCATCTACATGCTCCCCCTTGGTCAGATCATCCGCCACCACGGTCTCAGCTTTCATTCATATGCTGACGACACACAACTATATCTCAGCACCAAACCATCCACCCAGCTACCCCCACAGTCACTTGTAAACTGCCTACATGCAATACAAATCTGGATGTCATCTAACTTCCTAAAACTCAACAGCAACAAAACCGAGCTCATGGTTGTGGCTCCCAAGGCCCTGCTCCGGAAGGTTGGAGATCTCCACCTGGACGTTGACGGCTGTTCCTTCTCCCCATCCTCGGAAGTCCGCAACCTGGGTGTCATCCTGGACCCAACACTATCATTCCAGTCTCATATCAGGTTCATCACCAAATCCGCCTTCTTCCACCTCAAAAACATCTCACGTCTCCGGCAATCACTCTCTGACTCTGTGGCAGAAACCCTCATCCACGCTTTCGTCACCTCCCGTTTGGACTACTGCAATGGAGTTCTGTCCGGGGTTCCCAGCAAAGCCCTGGACAGGCTCCAGTATGTGCAAAACTCGGCTGCCAGGGTTCTCACCCGCACCAAGCCCTGGCAGCACATCACCCCCACCCTCATCCACCTCCACTGGCTCCCGGTCAAGTCCCGCATCACCTACAAAATCCTCCTCCTCACCTACAAATCCCTCAATGCCCTGGCTCCTCAGTATTTATCTGACCTCCTCCACCCTTACACACAGCCCCGGAACCTCAGATCCTCAGGCACGGGTCAGCTCTCCATCCCTCACACAAGAATGCGAACTTTTGGGGACAGAGCCTTCAGTGTGACAGCCCCCACCCTCTGGAACTCTCTCCCCATAGAGCTCCGCAACGCACCATCTCTGGACACCTTCAAAAGACTCCTCAAAACCCACCTCTTCACCAAGGCCTATGGCCCCTAGCTTCTGTTACATTTGTTGTGTTTATTTATGTCTTTGTTAAGCGTCCTTGGGTTTCATGAAAGGCGCTATATAAATCCAAGCTATTATTATTATTATTATTATTAAGAGTGCCTCTTCTCATCATATTACAAGCCTGAACACGGAGCAATGCAGGCATGTCCATGTGATATCAGTAATAAAGATTAATCACATTTGAACTGTTGTCAGAATGTACTTTAAACCTGGGCAAAGGGTGTATAAAGGCTTTTTGGCACAAATATAACCAGGTTTTAGAGCATAGAGGCTGTTATATAGATGAACAATAATTCACAATTTAGAGAAATCTGTTTTGAAATGAAAGAATATCAATGGCAACTTTTATATACAAAATATCAGACTAAAGCCCAAAGCACACGTCATCCTGTTCCTCTTTTTGCAAGTGAGATTGAGGAAGCAAGACTTTCCATGATCACTACACTACCGTCACATTATCTCATCCGATCATCAGTATCGGTGCAAAAGGTCATAAAATTCACACTTTTGCAGCTGACTGTTCTCAATGTGTTATGAACTAATGCTGTTAGCCAGTGTGATCATTGTAAAGCTCCACAGTACACGTACACAGGTTTGAATGAACTTCACGTAACTTCTGACCTCTTGTCACCTTTCACCTTGTTTAAAACACTGAGCACGTTTTGGAAAAGTTCTTTTGTTTGTAATATGCACATGGAGGGCGGATAAATAAGCCCTAAAGTGTGTGATTGTTTTTTTCACAGGGCTCAGCCCTACGTGACTGATAGGGCGTCTAAAGCAAGGAATCCGCCCCGTGTCACGGTCTACGTGTGTTCAGCTGCTTTTTAAAAACCACATTAAGCTCCTCAGAGAGCTGTTTGCTTCACCACAAGCATATATATTTTATCAAAGGTGCTAAACTGCCATCAAGAACAACGGTGTTTATATTCCTTGCCAAAGATACGTAACCGCCAAATAGCTCTTTATCATTGTAATGTCAAAAATAAAAAATATTGTGGTGGCACGCTTGTGTGAGGAGATCGTACATAGTATTAGATCAGTTCCACTCTATTCAGTGTTGCTCACAAAATATTACTTTGTGTTTTATAGACAAAGGTGTCATTTACTCTAAAACTTTGTAGTGATTATTTGATACGATTTCAAGCTTTTTGTATTCCCTTCTCTGTAATTTTCTTCATTATTTCGCCATCCAACTCTTTTCTCTTGTACCCGTATAGGGAGCTGTTAGAACAAGTGGCTGAATTTGAGAAGACTGACTTTAAAACCGCTGATAAGGTGAGTGTTATGTGCAGCTATATCATGTGTAGAGCTTCACACAGCACCATCAACATAGTTGTCATTAATCATGTGTTCAAAGGATATTTAACACCCACATGGACTCAAGTAGCGAGAGAGCAGGGCAGCGTGCCTGTGCGTTTTAAGATGTGTTGTATCTCAGGCCGCCTGCCCTTCACACGTAGCCGTGCGGTTCAGAAGTCACACATCACTGAGGTCGACGTGTGGTTTCACAACGCACGGTTAAAGAAAAACAAATCCACTTTGTAATGCAATACTCCTTAATGCAATGCTCTTTCATGAGTTCGGCTACTCACACCTTTCTCAAAAGATACACACTAGTAATTTTCACATTTCTAAGAAGAGCAAGGTGATGAATCTGATGTGTGAATTTATTTTATGAATTGATTTATTTTTCTTTCTTTCTTTTATTATTATTATTTATTTGTATTTATTTTTTAAATTGATTCTAATTTAAATTTTTTCATATTTCTTATTTATTTATTTTTTATTGTTATCATTTTTTCTTCCCCCTTGTTTTTGAATACTTTGTTTTGAATGTACAGTTACTATTTGGTATTGTAAGTGCATATTACCTTATTTGTTTTGGTTTAGGTTGTTGTAGTCATTTTAATAAAAAGCAGGATTAAAGAAAAGCAAGATGGATATAAAAAAGTTTTATTTTTACCGTTACATCTCATACAGTAATAGAAAGGGACAGTAGAGCCAACATGTTTTAGACTAAAAAATAAGAATTGTTCTGTCATTGTTTCAGTTGTTAAGTGTTTAATTTATCCCCAGATAAACCAGGAAACAAGCAAACCCAAGCTAGCACCGCTGAATGAAGGCGGGGTGTCTGAACTTCTTAACAAGGTAAAGGCATGAATTACATGTAGAAATTTGTGCCCTCATTATCACATTTATTCACTCCCTCACACCTATGTTAAATATTTCTCCAGGAGATATCGAGACTACAGGAGGAAAATGATAAACTGAAAGCCAGGCTGCGCACTTTAGAATCCCAGGTAAAACAATTAGCCATACATATTTTAAAACACAGCACTAGTTTCCGTTGTTAACTCTCTGCTCTGATTCATTTTCTTAGGCAATGAGTGCGCTGGATGAGAGAACCAAGGCAGAGAGAGCTCTGAAAGACCTTCAGAAGGTTCAAGGTGAACATCAGGTACTGTTTGGAGTCTGGCTTGCAAAGTCATCCTCTTTTTGTGACATTTTGAGTTTCCATTCTACTACTTTTATTTCTTTATTTTTTTTTATTTTGTTGCATCTGAACATTTGCTGTCATTTGGTTTTATCTGCTAACTTGGACCTCTAATGGTATGTATCCAGCTGACCAAAGTGTTGCTTTTGTCTGCCACTGTGTACAGTAGGAATAGGGTTTAGTAATAGCAATGATTGCCATTCAGTTCATCTGAACTTATGTATGTTGTTTCTTTTCCCTTCCCCAGCTGGCTTCTCAATCCCAGGAGATCAGCAGTCTGGAGGGCACGGTGGCCGCTCTGAGGGACGACTATGAACGGTCTCTTAGTGCCAACTCGGCCTCCCAGAAGGGTCTGCAGGAGAACCTGATCTCTGCCAAACACGAGCTGCTGCGAGTGCAGGAGCAGCTGTCCTTGGCAGAGAAGGTACGTCACTCTGGTGTTTACCTGCAGCTGAAGTTAACACATGTCAAATATGTTTGTGGCAGATAATCTTGCTATACTGTGCAGTTATTAAAACAGCTGGGACAGGTGCATTCAGCTACTGTTGCAGTTCTTTTCATGTGTTTATGTACCTGTGTGTTGTGCAGGAGTTGGATAAGAAGTTCCAGCAAACTGCGGCCTACCGCAACATGAAGGAGATCCTGACCAAGAAAAATGAGCAGATCAAAGATATTAGAAAACGATTGCAGAGGTGAGCTTTCTTTAGTAAATGTAAGGCAATGCAATCATCATCAGGGGCCGTATTACAGAAACGTAAGTCTCAAGTTAAGATAGGAAGAGTCTAAGATTTTTCCCAATTTGATATTACAATAGCAAATCCTAACTAACTGTATCTTTTCTTACTTCATCATACAACGCTACTTTTCTCATCTCGTCAAGCTAAACAACCTTGTAAACATTATTTTTTTTATTGAAACATACATTGAGTCGTACAAAAAATGGAGCAAAATCAATGGCAGACACTTAAGTTCAAGACAGATGAGTAAGAGGTGTTGGTAACTTCTGTAAAGGTATCCAAAGATGTCATTCTTGGGAAATTTACAACACTAACTCTGGAGATAAAAGAAAGAGAGTGGGTTAAGATCGCAGACTCAGTCCCTGTCATATCCGGCATCCAGCGGAGCATTGATGCTATCAAAAAGAAAATAAGTACACTGACAAGTGATGAGAAGAGGAAGGCAGCTCTTATGTCCAAAGAGCAGAAGAAAAGTGAAAGTTAGGACAGCTTAATGGTTATCCTAAAGTTATACTTCTTATCTCCAGTTAGGATAGGATGCCTTTTGATTGACTTAAGAACTGTTAATCTGTAATGGCCTTTTTCCCTTAATCAGGTCCTAACCCTAATTACCATGGTTACCAAACAGTTAAGATAGGATCTGCAAGTTAAGAAGTTTTTGTAATACGGCCCCAGGTCCCTCCATAATATGCCGTTTGTAGAGAGGAATGGCTGCCTGAAAAAATGCAATAAATCTAAAAAACTACAGTATGTTATGGAAAATATTAGGCAGCAGTGTAAAACAAGCACCAACACTGGTACGGTACTTCAATTTGAATCACTCCTGTGCTGTTTTTTTACTTGTAACATTGTCCTTTTTAAAAAGATCTTTGTGTAATTTCAGGTTTGTAATGCTGATATTTCTGTTTCAGATATGAGCCCAATGAATGAGTTCTACCCGAGACAGCTGGTTAAACAGACGTCCAGCGGGTAAGACAGGACCAACATTTACGACTGCAGTTTGGACAAGAAACCATCAGTTCCACTGCTGTGAGACAAGAGAGACAGAAAAACAAAGCACTCCGACGAGGAATTGTTTATTCACGCTTTATCTGGCATCTTCAGTAGTTTATTGGCTTTAGTGAAGAGTGTGAGCGGGGAGGTCGGCAGCACAGCCTTCTTCAGCTGTGCTTCTTTTTCTACGTCTCAGTTTTGGAGCTCTCTTACAGTAGCTAGCAGACTTCCCTCAGTGCTCTATGCAATTACTATCTTGTCCCTATCGTTTGAAGAGGCCTTGTCCATTTGCTGAATTGGACAGATACGCACTGTCTGCCTGAAGTGTTTCAGTCTTATCAGATGGTTAGAGGTGATATTTAGCTTTCTAGCACCGGGTAATTGATCATTAATATTTTGCTGATCAGTCTTAATTTTAGCAGCCCCCTTTTGTAGTCAAAATCCAAATAATGTTGAGTTAGACCCAAACAGCTTCAAACAGTAATGTTTACTGACCTTTTGAGGTCAACCCTGCTTTAATTTATCTAAACATTTAATAGCATTTCACACAACAATATTTCCAATGATCTGACATTCTGTGAAAGTCTGATCATCGAAAATATACCAAAAATTTCGTGCATTTATTTTTTTCCGCTCTTGCATATTGAATGGATAGTGATCTAGAATGGTTTCCCTACTTCCCTACACAAAGGGCATAGATTATTTTTGTCTGGAATCTTTAACCGTGTACTTTTCGTATTGCTGTGGCTGATGGAGTGTAAGAGAAAAAAAAATGAATATATACATGATGTTCATGAAGTAATGCTCTTGTAGAGTATGATACATCTACCCTGTATTACACTAGATGTGCATCTGTTTGTATTGTGCAAAGTATGGGGTAATAAAAAGCTGTTAACAAATAAACGTGTGGTCATTTTTAGGGAGTTAAGTCATCATCATATTGTTTTTTTCACTAATATTTAGCTCTCCTACGTGTTCTGGCCTTATGGAAATATCAGACTGTAAATATGCTCTATGAAGGACTGAAAACATGTCCAGGTTGTCTCCCTCCTCTGGCCCACTGCATGCTGGGATAGGCTTCAGGGAGTTGTAACACTGATAAACAATAAGAAGGTGGATGAATTAAAGCACATATGCATTAACTTTGATAGATTTAAAGGTCTCATATTGTAGAAAGTGAGATTTCCATGTCTTTTTGATTATAAATCAGGTATAGGTGCTATAAAAATACTGTGAAAGTATCAAAACTCAATTGCCCCACGGAGAAATTCACACAGCCTTCAGAAACTGTGCCTTTAACGCTGTCAGGACATCCATAAGGTTGTGATGTCACAACTATACAGTCATCGGTAGAAGTGCCGCCAAACTCCGTGTAGTTAACACACACAGTGAGGGTCTTGTCTAGGTGGTACCCCACAATTTGCGAAACTCTCGCCATACCAGATGGTTAAGGTTAAGACTGACCTCAATAAAGACAATACACAAAGTACTACAGTAGTAGAGGATGTGGACTCTAGAAGAATCTTCTAGAAGAAGACTATGATGAGCTGTTTTCATGGGTTAACCACTTTATGGTTTAACAGGCCAGTACATGCATGAATACTCCAGAATTATTTTTTTTTTCAAACATTATTTTTGTCATTTCTGCCTGAGAAAATTTCAACAGACTCAATGTGAGATATTTTAATGGCATAGGTTTCCTTTATTAGATTATGATATTAGTGTGTAGACAGAGAGACAAAGAGGGATAACATGCAATAATTGTCTTTGGACGCACTAAACTGTTAAACTTTAATTAATATCTGTCAAAACAGACAAGGCGTGGGCTATCAGTTAAGGCATTTTCACTACAGTAAGCAGGGCTATTATGATGGTATTTTAAAGGAACAGTATGCAACATTTAGGGGGATCTATTGGCAGAAATGGAATATATTAATAAGTATGTTTTCAGGTGTGTATAATCACCTTATATTAAGAATTGTTATGTCTCGTTAGCTTAGAATGAGCCGTTTATATCTACATAGGGAGCAGGTCCTCTTCACGGAGTCCACCTTGTTTCTACAGTAGCCCAGAACGTACAAACCAAACTCTGTTAACTTTTCCTGCTTGGGCCGGAGTCGATAACGTTACTCGGTGAAGTCACCACTGCTCTCTCTCTTGCTTCATCACTCACTTTCCGCATACAACACACTCCACGAACTGGCTCTCTTACAACAACTGGTTCTAGATAGGGTAATTGGCGTTTTCGCGTCGGTTACCTTAGCAATCCTACATGCTTGGCACAAGTGAGAGGCTTCAGATGGTTGCAATCTGCAACCACACCACTAGATAGCGCCAGATCCTACACACTGCACCTTTAAGTGGTTCTGTATAACTTCACGCTGAATCAGAGAGATTGACCAATTTAGTCAAATAAGTCAAAAAACTGTCTCCATGTTTGAACCGATTCAGCATCAGGAAACCAGAGAGGGGGACACAAGTAGGGTATCGTTTTATCACCTGCACTAAAACTATGTGGTTATGTGAGAATTTGTTTTGAATTCTACAGTCACGCCATCTGCTTCCTCAGCTGTTTCAAGTGTCTCATTGTGTAAACCAAAGTGGATTGAGATAGTGGTCACCAACCAGCCAACCGTCACACCCTGTTGTTTTCAGTGAAACTCTTCAAGCCACAGTCTGTTGGTTTTGCATCATGTGCACGAGTGTACGCATGGTGTAAAAAGGGGAGGGAGAAAGGGTACTAATGAGAAAACATGTGTGGCATACAACACTAAAAACAACATTCTTTAAAACCTGTTTGTTCTGCTGTCAAAACATTTAAATTAAAGGTGATGCATGTATGAAAAGAATATCTTATCAACCTATTTATTCCTATATCAAAATAAAGATTAGGAAAAAAAATATTGTTGTGTTGCATGTGTTTACATATACGTGTGAATTTATGTTTGTGTGCGTGCATCTGTTTTCTATTAGTAGCAGCTGAAGAGACGCCGTCATGGGAAGACTGCTTATAATTTCAGATAGGATGCAAATGCTGAACAGTTGTCTATCAGTGCATGAAATAAATCACAGCGAACGGGTATACACAGGAAGTGGTGACTAGTGTCTCTCGGTACCAAACTCAATCTCAAGCACTGCTGCTGACAGCAGCGCTGGTGACAGTTTCCCACAATATAGGGCAACTGTTAATATACATGTCAGAGTGGTGTAGCCATTCACGGTAGCTTCCTGCTCACTGACACGCCATCAAAGGGGTTTTCTCAGTTTCACTAGCAAGACAAAAAGCTTCTGTTGTTTTTCTCTAGAATCACCAAGCAGACTATTGTTAGCGAGAAGTAACGCAAGTTTATGGATTTAAGGTGATGTCCAGAGGGCTGTATGGTGTTTAAAAAACATGACGCTTCGATTTTTAGGGGAACAACAGACCGCTAGTGACGTTTAATCAGTCTTAAAGGAGACATACAGTATCATGCTCATTTTCAGGTTCATACTTGTATTTTGGATTTCTACTAGAACATGTTCACATGCTTTAATGTTGCAAAAACACATTATTTTTCTCATGCTGTCTGTCTGAATATACCTGTATTCACCCTCTGTCTGAAACGCTCCGTTTTAGCGCCTGTCTCTTTAAGACGTCTTCCAGAAAAAGCCCAGTCTTCTCTGATTGGCTTGTGAGAAAAATATGGCACACCTTTGCAAAGGTAGTTCTCAAGCATGTGTGATATATTGTAATGAGCCTCCATGAAATTGAAATCTGAATGTCTTGTTGAATCACATGTTTTCTGATCTAGGCAGCGCACAAAAAACCTGACTGGGTTGTCTTATTTCACAGTTTGTGGGTAAGACCATGTGCCTTTTGAAAAAAGGGATAATACTGTCTGGGCCAACAAGTGAATACAAGCCACAGTTGTCTTATCTTGGTGTGCAAGGTAAATAAAAAACTATCAGGGTGATGGGTCCAGTAGTATGTGAGATTAACTGCAGACAGACAGACAGACACACACAACACAACTGAGCGCATTATCACCTCCAGGCCTACGGTGGAGACAATAAAGATGTACCCTTATGGTGGCTAATGTTAGCAAACTTAAGATACCTTTGGCCACTGTATATAATGGATTTGATAACTCTTATCTACCTGTGCAATTGTTACACTATGTTTAACCATTTACCACTGTTGCATAATTGTCAATTGAGCCCACTGTGACTGCTGTGCATCCAAAGCTATATGGGCTCAGTGACCCCAGTACCAGTAGCCTATAGCACCTTTTGTACTTATTTATTTTCAAAAGGAGAATGAAGACTTTGTGATTCACTTAAAAGTTCTGGAAGTTGGCACCTTTAGTTGTTTCCAAACTCAAGGATGATTTTCCCCCACATCTCTTTTGTCTCAGCGACTCGCCCATCAGCTCCTCCTCAGCTTTACCTCCTGAACAGCAGGCCTCGGCTACATCCATGTTGGGTTGTGACAGAGTTACAGATCCATGCCATCTGGAGGCTGATTTAAAGTTATAAAAGGTAATGAACTCTCAGCTGTAGGCGCTCAATATCGCTCTACAATCTGCCCTTTATAAAAAGGTGTCACAGATCAAGATGAACAGATAGCAGATGCATATTTTAGTCACTTCTGAGAACTAGTGCTCAATGCGTTCATCTTGTTGAAAGAAAAAATTCGGTGAAATTCTACAACAGTATATGTTGAATTCAGCAAATGACGCAAGCTGGCTTCTGTATCATTTTCGCTCTAAGATGCAGAACGAAGTATGATAAGCAACCTGATTAAAAACTGCTGAATGCTTTGTGTGGCCTGTTGTTTGTGGTGACATGAAGATACAACTGGAAAGGTGTCGTCATTATCGACATTACTATTATTATTTGAGAGCTAGTGTCTTAAATAAGCACAGTATGATGTGAACATTTGTGAGTGTTACTGGTTTCAGGTTTGAGTCAGCAAATTCTCACCTCAGAGACAGTTCATATGCAAATCATGTCAAGAAAACCCCTATCTTTCTGTACAATGAGCCATTTATTTTAGATCAAAACTAAAACAGTGCACTACCACTGTGTTTCCTATTTTACACTGCAGTATTAACCTTGCTGACCTGTGATTAAAATACACTTCTCATTTGACTGTTTTTCTCAGGATAGCGACTCGAGGAGGTGTCAGTTGTAATAGTTGAGTCACTGCAGCTGCATTTGACTACATTGTTATTTGCGAAACTCATCTACGTGCCTTTTCAATGAGATCACGCTTTAGCTGCAAATGTAGCACACAGAATGCTGATTTCCTCTTTTGTCATCGTGCACTGCAATCTGTAATGTAGGTAAAACCTGATACTGCTTGCATCATCCCGTACCGGTGGTGACTAATTC
The DNA here is from genome assembly GCF_043250625.1 of Sebastes fasciatus. Taxonomy (NCBI): domain Eukaryota; kingdom Metazoa; phylum Chordata; class Actinopteri; order Perciformes; family Sebastidae; genus Sebastes; species Sebastes fasciatus. Next base: position 6,989,063 of record NC_133815.1, on the reverse strand, counting down.
ATGGATTCTCAACCTTTTTCTCCCCTGTGAAAGGTCCCAAAATGTTCACTATGCCAGCAGTTAGAGAGCAGGTCAGGTCATATGTCATGTGTCATGTGAATCTGATTATTTTTAACAGCATGGAGGAAGCTCCAAATTGACTGAAATTATCATACATTTCAAAATCAGAATACATATAAAAATGAAAGTTATATTAACTAGAATGTAGAATATAAGGCCAACCCGGTATCACACCAAAGTGTGCAACAGACCACCAGAGGATTGCGTGTCAGTGTCACTGAGGCGTGAATATTAAACACATGTATGAAGGTGTAGTACCAGCAGGGGGCAACAAAACCACTCACCTAGGTTTAGGAAAAACATCATGGTTGGATTTAAAATAACCACATAAACTGAGTACAATACGTACAGAAGCAACGTAATATAAGTACGGAAAACGTGTGACAAACGTCACAAAAAACATGTTAATAACTTAATTTACAAAACACCAATCTCCTGGTTGAAAGTCCTGTGTTTGTTGGATTCATCCACCTTCCCTCCAACCCACGTCATTATCTCTAAGCGTAGCATATCTACCCGGATGCATTTACATTACAGTCAATACAGATTACATGGCGTACATACAGTATGAAACACCATATGCAAGAACAGCACGCTTTTGTCTTCATATCATTCATACGTCTTCGGGCTGAAGGTTTATCTGATGCAGATTTGGTACGTTTTCCTGTTATCTATGTTTCGTGACCCGACAGAGGTCTGTATTAAAGGCTTCCTAGTGTTCCTAGTGTTCCTCCTGCCCGTGACTCTCGCACCCTCTGGTTTGTAGTTTTGTTTTTGTTCTCAGTTTGGTTTTGGTGTGTTTTCATTTGTACTTTGTTCCCCTCCTTGTTTTGTGATTTCTGGATTTTGTCAGCTGAATTAAAGCTCGCTTTTGTTTAAAGAACTTCCGTTCCTGCTGGTTACTCTGCGTTTGGGGTCATATAGAAAACTCACCACACGACAGAACGAACCAACCTTACCATAATGACCCCAGCAGAGAGCTTTTATGCCCATTTGGGCATCCGGATTCGGCCCGAGCATCAGCCTCAGCCCCGGCCTGTTGGCTTCCTGAGCTTCCGGCCCATGCCCCAGCAGTCAGCTAGCTCTAGGCTAGCATCAGCCCCGGATCGGTTCTTGGGAACCCGCCTTGCCCTGGGAGGCCCACGGAGTTTCCAGTCTGCTCCTCGCCATGCTGGCATCCAGGACACTAGCTTCGAGCCAGAGGTCATGCTAGGGGTGAGATCTCACAGAAGGAAGCGTGGGTCCCAGAGGCGGCGTTCTCCTAAGTTGCTCAGTGTTCCATCCAAATCCAAGTCTACTCCTGTGTCGGAGGTCCGGCTGACCTCTGCTCCAAGTTTCCTGTCGGAGGTCAGGTCGACCTCTGCTCCAAGCGTCCTGTCGGAGGCCCGGCAGACCTCTGCTCCAAGCGTCTTGTCGGAGGTCCGGTCGACCGCTGCTCCAAGCGTCCTGTCGGAGGTCCGGCAGACCTCTGCTCCAAGCGTCCTGTCGGAGGTCCGGCAGACCTCTGCTCCAAGCGTCCTGTCGGAGGTCCGGCAGACCTCTGCTCCAAGCGTCCTGTCGGAGGTCCGGCAGACCTCTGCTCCAAGCGTCCTGTCGGTGGTCCGGCCGACTTCTGTTCCAAGTATCCTGTCGGTGGTCCGGCCGACTTCTGTTCCAAGTATCCTGTCGGTGGTCCGGCCGACTTCTGTTCCAAGTGTCCTGTCGGGGGCCCGGCCGACTCCCGTTCCAGGTGTGTTGTCGGGGGTCCGGTCGACCTCCGCTCTATGTCGCCTGTCGGCGGTACGGTCGACTCCTGTTCCAAGTGTGTTGTCGGGGGTCCGGTCGACCTCCGCTCCTTGTCGCCTGTCGGCAGTACGGTCGACTCCTGTTCCAAGGGTCCTGTCGGTGGTCCGGCCGACTACTGTTCCAAGTGTCCTGTCGGGGGTCCGGCTGACCTCCGCTCCACGTCTCCTGTCGGGGGTCAGGTCGACCTCCGTTCCACGTCTCCTGTCGGGGGTCGGGTCGACCTCCGTTTCGGTTGGGCCGCAACCGCCACCTGCTGCTCCGGTTGGGCCGCAATCGCCACCTGCTGTTCCGGTTGGGTCTCAACCGCCACCTGCTGTTCCGGTTGGGTCGCAACCGTCACCTGCTGTTCCGGTTGGGTCGCAACCGTCACCTGCTGTTCCGGTTGGGTCGCAACCTCCACCTGCTGTTCCGGTTGGGTCGCAACCGCCACCTGCTTTACCGGTTGGGCCGCAATCGCCATCTGCTGTTCCGGTTGGGTCGCAACCGCCACCTGCTGTTCCGGTTGGGTCGCACCCGCCACCTGTTGTTCCGGTTGGGCCGCAACCTTCACCTGTTTTTCCGGTTGGGCCGCAACCTCCACTTGCTTTTCCGGTTGGGTCGCAACCTCCACCTGCTGTTCCGGTTGGGCCGCAACCTCCACCTGCTGTTCCGGTTGGGCCGCAACCGTCACCTGCTGTTCCGGTTGGGCCGCAACCTCCACCGTCTGATTCGCCGGTTGGTCCGCAACCGCCACCGGCTGATTCGCCGGTTGGTCCGCAACCGCCACCTGCTGTTCCGTCTGGTTCGCCGGTTGGGTCGCAACCGTCACCTCCTGTTTCGCCTGGGTTTCAGCCCAAAAACCTTGTTCCTGTGACTGCTGGGCCGCGGTTCCGGGACCCCGGGTTCCCCGGCTCTGGCTCTGCCTTGCCCCCGGGCCGTCCGCCCGAGTTTCCCGGCTCTGGCTCTGCCTTGCCCCCGGGTCATCTGCCGGAGTTTCTCGGTTCGGACTCTGCCCTGCCTCCGGGCCGTCCGCCCGAGTTCCCAGACTCTGTCCCGGTTCTGTCCCCGGGCCGTCCGCCTGAGTTTCCCGGATCTGACTCTGCCTTGCCCCCGGGTTGTCTGCCGGAGTTTCTCGGTTCGGACTCTGCCCTGCCCTCGGGCCGTCCGCCCGAGTTCCCAGGCTCTGTCCCGGTTTTGCCCTCGGGTCGTCCGCCTGAGATGGTCGGTGCCCAGGGTTCCTGGAGTCCCTCCTCCGGGCCCCCCTCCGCCCACCTGGTTCTGGTTGTGGAACGTCTGGGATCCGTCCCTTGAGGGGGGGGCTATGTTGTGTTCTGGCTGTGCCAGCTTGTTGTTGTGAACTGTTGTGGTTTTGGATGTGGTTTATTTGTATGTATTTCCGGTGTTTCCTGTTTTATTTTGGTGATTCACTCCTCCTGTGTCTTGTCTGGGTTTACTTCCTTCCTTTGTCTGTTTTCCCGCCTTTTGGTTGATTGTCTGCCCCGCCCTGATTTGTTTCACCTGTGTGTAATCTTGTCTGTTATTTAAGCCTGTGTGTTTCCCCTCTGTCCTTGTTGGTTCGTACTTGTCTTCCCAGTCCCTTGTCCTCCGTGTTCCTAGTGTTCCTAGGGTTCCTAGTGTTCCTAGTGTTCCTCCTGCCCGTGACTCTCGCACCCTCTGGTTTGTAGTTTTGTTTTTGTTCTCAGTTTGGTTTTGGTGTGTTTTCATTTGTACTTTGTTCCCCTCCTTGTTTTGTGATTTCTGGATTTTGTCAGCTGAATTAAAGCTCGCTTTTGTTTAAAGAACTTCCGTTCCTGCTGGTTACTCTGCGTTTGGGGTCATATAGAAAACTCACCACACGACAATATGTGAATGAAAATGGGTTCTATGGGTACCCACGAGTCTCCCCTTCACAGACATGCCCACTTTATGATAATCACATGCAGTTTGGGGCAAGTCATAGTCAAGTCAGCACACTGACATACTGACAGCTGTTGTCTGTTGGGCTGCAGTTTGCCATGTTATGATTTGAGCAAATTTTTTTATGCTAAATGCAGTACCTGTGAGGGTTTCTGGACAATATTTGTCATTGTTTTGTGTTGTTAATTGATTTCCAATAATTGATATATACATATATTTGCATAAAGCAGCATTTTTGCCCACTTCCATGTTGATAAGAGTATTAAATACTTGACAAATCTCCTTTAAGGTACATTTTGAACAGATAAAAATCATCAAATCATTGATCGCGATTAAATCTTTCAATCGGCTGACAGCCCTAAACAATTTGCATAATTGCAAAATATGAAATGTCTCAGTCAGAATAAGCCATACAGTATTCATCTAGTTAAAACAGCGGTCTCTTGAAAAGATTAAAACGCCTCATTGTGTATCTATAATCTTCAATTTGGGACCTGATCGTCTTCTATTTTCGTCTACAAGGGAATAAAGTTTAATTTTGACTTGCTACTGTACGTCACACCCTGTGTTTTATATGCTCACAGATCAGAACAATGAAGTCAATTATCTTCACTTTTGCAGTTAGCGGTGCCATGTGAGTGAAACCTCTCATCTACCACTTTCTTCACCAGCAAGTTCCCAAAAGGAAAACACTCATCTGATCATGACACAGCCGTTTCCCTTTGTGTCACTGTGACCAAAACCGAGAAATGCAACCAGCATTAGGTCGAAATCTGAAGAGCTGATGGCCCACGCGCTCCGCATCGAGTGTTCACGATGAGCTAAAAGTTATATCAGGACAGGAAGTGAAACTGTGAGGAGATAGCAATCCGCTCCTGGTCTTCAGAGGGCCTTCACAAGGGCCAAAACAGCCCCACAAAATTCAGAAGAACACTCACATGAAACACAACCAGATAACTGATCTAAACACTTGACTAATAAAGACGTCAAAACCATGTCATCACTGCCTTTGTAAACTCTGCTTTCGTTTGGGCTTCAGGTGGTATGATGGGGACTTTCTGCTTTGCCATGTTTTGTACCAGTGTGGGCAGCTATGTGTCATGTTATTCATTTCCCTTTAATTGTTGCAATACCAATGAACTTTGTATTTCCCTGTCTTCACAGAAAGGCCTTCATGTGACAAAACATGTCACATGACATTCTTTTAACTTGGACTTTTAACCTTTTAAGCTAAGCTAACTGACTCCTGCATGGCTCCAGATTCATATTTACCGTACAGACATACGATGCGGCAACCTGGTCTCCTAAAAATTGCGATCCCATACAACAAAACTGCATTGTAAATTACGTTTCGAGGGAAATGTATTTTGTTGCTGGTTTTTGACATATCACAAATTTTTAAATTTTCAAATCACAAATTTAATGTTCGCTTATTTAAATGAAGATGTTTTGTTTTTTTACTAGACTTAACCAAGTAGTTGTGTTTCCTAAACCTAACGAAGTAGTTTTGTTGCGTTTTTTTTTTGTTTTGTTTTGTTTCAATTTACAATATTAAACAGGTGTTTAAAATTGTTTAAAAGCCGTAATCCGGGAGAAAATACGCTTTCCTCGAATCATAATTGAGAATGCAGTTTGATTTTATGGGAGCGTAATTTTGTAGGAGACAGTGTTGGACACGGTGGTATCGATCTTTTCATCCAACTCTCAGCAAGATAGGAACTAATTTCCCAAAATGTCAATTCAGTTTAAGCTGGTTCCTTTAAATGACATTTTAAAAGTCGACCACTATTTTATGTTTTTAAAGAAGTGACTTATTTCATCACTGACTTGAAGGAGAAATCCCCTGTAAATCGAAACCTCTGAAAAAGACTCACATTCGTTTATTCAGTAAGACATTTTTAAAAGGAAAGATAATGTTTGCTTGGATAGTCAAACAATATTAGGCCACACTGCCGGAGCTTCAGGCAGCTGGAAGTGCTATGAAACAATGGGGGTTACAACATGTCAACATTGTCTACCTCCTCCAGTTCTGATCTTTAATCACACCTCATGGTTCTCAGTTTCATGCATCACTCATCTGTGGTGTTAAGTGCTCCACCTGTGGACACAAAGTGTGTCAAAAAACGGGCTTTGACTTGATAAAACTTAATCGGCTGTGGAAGGAATGTGGGTGTATTGTTTTGGTTTCTAGTTTGATGGCCGTGGTTCAGCGGGTTAAGTCTAAAAGTCACAACTTAACCGTGAAACTGTCACACTGTTGGCCACTGTTCAAAGTCCATACTTGGAAACAAGTTGCCTTTCAATTTGAAACATATTCAGCTGAACGAAATCTACAGCACAGAGGGTTGTGTGTTGTTTTTTTGTCTGCAGACAGAGAAGGAGATGGAGTGATGTACTGACACGTGATCATGTGGTTAAAGGGAAACCATATAAGCAAGGGAACTTGAGTCTGGATGTTAAAGTTACCAGTTGTACTACCCAGACAAAGAAACACATCTGTGGCAGAGGTTTCTCTCTACATCTGAGCGGGTAAGTGATTTGTTGAAGCCTACTGGAAGAAATGTACTGGGCATTTTCAATTGACCCTTTAAGCTTAATTCTCCTATATGTTATATTATATTATATCCTTGTTACATTTTTACAAGTGTGTTATAATAATATCATCTGGTTCTTTGTAGATAACATGACGGAGCCATTTACAACTTATACGACTACAGGATCTGATTATGAATATGCTGAAACTGTAAGTATTCTGATTAATGTTGATTTCTGTACGATTGAGTGGGTTAAAAAGACCGGAGTAGAAAAAAGAAAGTGACACTGTTGTTGCTGACACCATCACAGATAGGGAAACAAACATATCTGTGTTTTATGTGTGTGTCAATGTTTGTTTATGCTGTTAAAGTATGATCTTAAAGAATACCGTATGGTAAAACTTAAAATTCAGGTTGCAGTGTGAACGAAACCGTGTCAGTGCTCTTTATTATATATGAGGTATTTGGTATTCTTTATGTTATGGATTTCATGCTCCAGGTACATTATCTAAAGCAGACATCTGTAGGATCCTCAAATGTCACATTCACAGCCGTATCAGCATCACATTTTCCATTGTTTGTGAAAACCTAAACCTCGCCTTCACCTCGCTGTTTATCTCTGCCCTAAATCTAAACCTGATGCGTCTGCAGGGGTACTGAGTTCTGCTGTGGGCCCCTTTCTGGAGCCCCTCAGGATCATTCCCCCCCACCCACACCCCTCTCCCCAGGCTTGGATAGCAGCAGGAAGTAGTGCAGTGGTGTGGTTTCTCCTGCACAGACAACACCTGCACCTGACAGCGTTTTTTTTTGCACGCTATGGTTAGCTTGTACGTCACCAGCGGCATTTGATGTGATATCGCTGTATCCCCACTAAGAAGCATGTTGTGTTGTGAAACCCTGACAGCAGTTTAACCACACAGTGTAACCGTTGCCAGTCGTGGAAGAAGTACTCAGATCTTTTACTTAAAGGGCCAATGTGTAGAATTTAGGGGGATCTATTAGCAGAAATTGAATATAATATTAATAATTATATTTCTTTAGTGTATAATCACCTGAAAATAAGAACCATTGTGTTTTTGTTACCTTACAATGAGCCGTTTATCTCTACATATGGATATGTTTCTACAGTAGCCCAGAATGGACAAACCAAACACTGAGTCTAAATGGTCATTTGCGTTTTCACGTATTTGCATCAGCCACCATAGTTCTATTCATATTACACACTTGGCATACTGGAGAAGTTTCAGCTGGTTGCAATCTGCAACCTCACCACTAGATGTCGCCAAATCCTACACAATGCATCTTTAAGTAAAAGTAACAACAGTAAAAATACTCATCAAGCAGAATGGCCCATGTCAAAATAATGTAAATTATATTATTGAATTGATGCATTAATATGTACATTACTTTAATGTTGTAGCTAAAAGAGGGGGTTATTTTTTTAGATATACTGGTAGGTAGCTTATAAAGCTTTATCTTTATCCATAATAATACATTCTAATTTATTTGTTGATTATATATTGTATTATTAATCTGAATCTGCGAAGTAACTAAAGGTATCAAATAAATCCAGTGGAGTAAGAAGTACAATATTTGCCTCTGAGATGCAGCAGAGTAGAAGTATAAAGTAGCAGAAAATTGAAATACTCAAGTAAAGAACAAGTACCTCAAAATTGTACATAAGTACAGTACTTGAGTAAATGTACTTAGTTACTTTCCACCACTGTCTGTTGCAAAAAAAACACTCTTTAAAGGGAACCTATTATGCTTTTTCCTTTCCTTTAGTGTGTTGTGTTGTTTTTGTGCATGTAAAATGTCTACATAGTTAGAAAGCCCAAAGTCCACACCAAAAGGAAGTTACTCTCCCCAACAGAAACACTGCTCCTGAACTGCCTGAAACACCTTGCTTGAAGTCCCGCCTTTACTTCCGTAACGTGGTGATGTCACCAAGTAGCACACTTTGCCTAGTGTGCTAGTTTGGCACGCCCTAAAAACAAAGAGTCCGAAAAGTTAGGTTCGGTTGACCAATCACAACAACGGGCCAGCATAGCAATCAGAGCAGACTGGGTTTATGTATGCACCTGAAAATAAGCATAATAGGTCCTTTAATAACGCCTCAGATAATCAGTTATAGTCCTTTTCACTGGCATCCTGTTGCTAGGGCTACAGGTTTGGACCAAGATTACTTCCTGTCAGCTAACTGCATTAACAAGCATCAGATATATCAAATGATAATCAAATCTGTTTTTGATTGCAGGACTATTCTGAATACACAGAAGACTACGGTTCTGGTCCGACTGAAGCCTCAGGCATGTGCATCAGAGGCTGGGTCAGGGATTTTCGTGGTCAGTACGAACCGCCTCTCTACTGGATCATCTTCATCCTTGGCGCCGTGGGTAACCTGACGGTGGTTTGGATCTACACCACCGTGCGCAACCGCCTGAAAACAATGACCGACGTGTACCTGCTTAACCTGGCTGTGGCTGACCTCCTCTTCCTGTGCTTGCTACCCTTCTGGGCTGTCGACGCCACCAAGGGCTGGGACTTTGGCATCATTCTCTGCAAAGTGGTGTCGGCCGGCTATAAAATCAACTTGTTCAGCAGCATGCTCCTGCTCACCTGCATTAGCGTGGACCGCTACATTGCTATTGTACAAGTCACCAAGGCCCAGAACCTGAGAAAGAAAGAGAGGCTGTTGTACAGCAGTCTGGCCTGCCTGTGTGTCTGGGTGGTCTCCATTCTCCTGGCCCTCCCTGAGTTTATCTTCTCCCAGGTGAAGACGGACCGATTAAGCGGGCAGCCCTTCTGTACTTCGGTCTACTGGAACAACGCGTTCAACCAGACTAAGATCCTGGTGTTGTCCCTGCAGATCTGCATGGGCTTCTTCCTTCCTCTAATAGTTATGCTGATTTGTTACTCCGTCATCATTCGCACACTTCTGCAGTGCAAAAGCTTTGAAAAGCACAAGGCCCTGCGTGTCATCTTTGCTGTGATGTTTGTGTTTGTCATCTCTCAGCTGCCCCACAATACTCTGCTGATAATAGAGGCCGCGCAGGCAGCCAATACCACCATGACCGATTGTGACACTGTGATTCGTTTCAACGTAGCTGAACAGCTCACCAAGAGCCTCGCGTACACGCACGCCTGCCTTAACCCGATCCTGTACGTCTTCGTTGGAGTGCGGTTCAGACAAGACCTCGTGAGGATTATGAAGATGTGTGCTGGCAGTCTGGACACAGGAGGGCTCCGTAAAATACAGGCAGTTCCCAAACGTCCCTCTGTCATGTCAGACACTGAAACTACCCCGGCCCTTTCCATATAAAGGCCCGTTTTCCTAAAATCCTAAACCTGAGACCTGAGCCTATTTCAACATGTTTGTATTTTCATTTTGTTCACATGCATTACCAACAGAGCGACGATAAACTGTGTAAACTTTGAGTTTACATTCATATTCTGACAGTCTGTATAAACTGTATATTCGTGTAAATACTGTTTGTTTTTTCAAGTTTTTGTATTCTTACATTCATTCCATCATGTATTTGTTGTGTGCTGCTGTAATTTTGATTTTCAGTTTAAAGAAAACATCAATTAAAAATGAGTAAAAATCAAAAACCTGCTGCAGATTTCTTCATTTCTATTCTGTCCTCACAGCACAAAAACAAGCGGGGATTTACAGTATTTTGTATACTATAAACAGATGCAGCAGTAAGTGATGACATCAGCAATTCACATTTACTATACATGGGAAAGTGTTTGAGCGCTTTCACTGGTGTAACGTACCTGGTGCGGTGAGAAACACACTTGCCAGTTCAATCCACAATGTTTTTTCGATCTGACTAGACGTCCTCCTGTTGACTGTCTGTGCCAACGTCTGTGCCGACACTCTCAACTGTTCAACCTGGTCTGGCTATGACTTGGCAGTTTCACAGTGGATGCTAACGGACGCCGATTCAAACTGGCATGAAAGAGGTTTCCCACAGTCGCCTCACAACGGCTGTAGCACGCACAGACTGGCTGGCACACAGACAACTCTCCATGTTCAGCCACAACTTTCGAAGCACAGGATTTCAGTTTCAGCCACCTCTAAAAGAGGCTAACTGAATGCTTGGATGCACAGTCATCATGAAATAAAATGACCAATCTGACAGTTATTACTTGTCTGACCTGTGAGACCAAAAACTGAGAACATCCAACCTAATGCAAGTCTACACTTTTCAAAAACAAGGAGAATAAATGCCAGTTTACCATAAATAATCCATTGAACATATGAGTTATACCTTCAGTATCTTGGTAGAACCGTAACAGCATCAAGGAGTTTCAACATGGCAGCGAATGCACTAAAAGAAAAAGCTTGAAAAGCTCTAAATGTAATTTAAAATTAAGATAAGATTTTGTATATTCAAAATTCCAATTAAAATCTGGCTCATCTGGATTTTTTTTTTTTTTTACAAAATAACTAATCTAATTATTTTTATTTAAAATTGATTATTTTATTTTATTGTTTTAATAAAAACTGGGGGAGACCCAAAATAAGCCTTTAGGCTTTTGGCCTCTCTTGCATATTCTGTTATTATTTATATTGTTTTGTTAATATTATTTTTTACGTGCTATTAAATAATTCCACCAATCAATGAAAAATCCTGGAAATAAAAACATAATAAAAGTCTAATCTTTATGCATTCCAGTTTCAATGTTCTGTATTTTGCCTCCATAGTTTTGGTTATTATTTTTTAATTGTCTATTATCTTGCAGTATTGCTTTCCTGAGCAGGTAGAGGGCAACTTAATGACAAACCGAGGGAAAAGGAAATATGTCACAAATTGATCAATCAATTTGAGTGGCACTATATTATCAATTCATATTTCTAAAAGACAATGTTTCCACCAAATCTAGGCACCTCTATGTTTTCCTAAAATTGGTAGGGTTTTGATTTTGTTTGTGACATACCTGATGTTTGCAGTAATCTGCAAGGACATTTTGGTTATGTAGCACATTTATTTACAAGTAAACTCAATGTGCTTTACATTAAAATGCATATGTAAAAACACTCAATCACCCAGAGACAACAAGGAACCCAAACACAGACATTCAGACACATACAGACAGTAACTACAGTTTTCAGTTTGGGGTTAGGGGGGTTAAGGAGCATTACAGTAGTCCCACTTGGTAACATGAATGAGCTTCTTCTAACTCTTAATATGTTTACAGTGAGAAAGAGTTGTCCTCCTTATGTTATTGACATGACTTTCAAAGTTAAGGTCAGAGGCCGAAATAACTGAGGTACCTGTGAGTTTGAATAGCCTACATTTCCTCACTCTGGTTTTTGGGATCTACAAAAACTATCTCAGTCTTATCTCAGGAAATATTGAGGGAACTGATGATTATTTTTGATGAATTGATCTGATTATTTTCTCAATTAATCGCTTCTTCCGTAAACTGTTGGGAAAAATGTTCATCGCAGTTTACCAGATCCCCAAAACAAGCTAATCTTTAGGTTGGATATCTCTCTCAAATGATACTGTATGTCTACCGACACATAGTAAGATGAGGGGAAAAGACAGATTGAGGAAGAGAAAGAAAGGAACTTCACAAAGTACATTCAGTCTCACACATCAACTGTAAACAACAAACCTAATGTGTTATTGTGGTCACTGAGGTTGGCCCCAGACAACTGCAGCCTACCTGCTCAATTCAGGTGAGACCACAGAGACGCTGTCATCTTCTGTTTCTTTCTCCTCTCAGACAGGAAACCATCAGTCAAGTCAATAACAACTGCAGAGCTGAGACCTCAAATGTCCTTAGGGACCCTGGCACCTGTCTTGAATTTGTTTCAACTGGAGAACGCTAATGGCAACGTTAGTTTGTGTATTCTAGTTAAATCTACAAACCTAGCTTTGATTCTTGCATGTTAGCTTAAAGGTACAGTGTGTAGGATTTGGTAGCCTGCGTGTGGTTTCAGATTGCAACCAACTGAGAACCCCTCCGCTCACTCCTTTCTTTCCAAGACAGCAGTAATGTGAGTTACAGAGTGCAAAAACGTGGTAAAGCCGTTCGTACCACGGTTATGCACTCTGCGGCTCAGGTTACAGCAGTTTCACAAGTGTGTCAGAGAACTAGGTTGACCTTCAGGTAATGTAAAAATGCAAAAGGCTCTCTCTAGAGCCAGTGTTTGGTTTGTTCGTTCTGGGCTACTGTAGAAACATGGCAGAGCAACATTGCGGACTCCGGGAAGAGGCTCATTCTAAGCTAACGAAAACACAATTCTTAGTTTCAGGTGATTATACACTGATGAAAACATAGTTATGGATATTATATTCCATTTCTAGAATAGATGCCCCTAAATGCTACACACTGTTCCTTTAATATAAAACATATCCGATTGAATCTGTGTGGCTCACACAGAGCAGATCCCTCAGTTCATCTCGAGTGCACCAGGGAGAAATGCTTCTCATGCAGTTTTAAAAAGGAGAAACTACAAAAATGTCTCATATCCTATTGCAAAATGCAATTTATCTTCTTGTTTCAAAACTAATGTAGAAAGTAATCAGGTTAGACGTGGTATATTGTATTAGATATGAATTTGGTAAAACACCAAACACGCCTCATTTTTGTGTCATCAGGAATTCAACATGAAAAGCTTCACTATATTGTATTAGATTATCTTACATCAGTGGTGATACGGTGGCCATAGAGAGAGCTAATCCCAATATAGCCTATAAGTAACTCATTTGACTGTAAAATCAACACATTGTTGGTAAAATATTTGGTGTTTGTGTGCTTCAAAACTGGTAACTAGCGTTCACCAGCGCCCATCATAGCTACCTTACGCCACTGGTGAACATACTTTGTTACATTCCTGTCTCCCCTCCTAAACACAAAAATATGTGGATAAATACATTCAAATCATAGTTTCTATTTTTCCAAATCAGCTGAACTACTCCTCAATCTGTCCACGTACCCACTGCAGGGGTACAAGTACCCTCACTGCCTCATTATTTTGTCCACCCTCCTGCATATCACTGTCTGGATAAAAAGCTTCAACATACAGTGTGAGCTTCCCTTTTATTATAAGCTACTGGTGATATCCACCACAAGGTGGTGCAGCTTGCACAGCAGACTGATCCTGTGGTTCAGGATTCAGTGAGCTATATCAGCAGACACACCAGTTGGAAATGAAACTAACTCCATCTAGTGGCGGTCTGGATGGGAGGCCGTGTCTGAGGGAGCAGCGGTGAACATCAAGCTTCAAGTTCATGAAGTTTGTCTCGTTCTCACGAAAAGAATCTCATTCCCAAAGAGCTGCTAATAGACAGGCAGATTGATCGTATGCTGTATTACTAATATTCCATGTTCCTCATTATCCCCACGACCGAAGCTCCGTAGTAATCACCACTGGGGAAAACAGTAAAAAAGTAAAAAAGAAAACCCAGCAGGTCTGGATCGTGTAGTGAAGAATGCGAAAGACTCACAAGTGGAGCAGCACCTGTGGTTTGGGAACATCCCATCCATCTTTCTGCACAGGGGGAATTGTGTGTGTGTGCGTGAAGGGAGATGTGTGAGAGGAAGAAAAAGAGGGATGGAGGGAGGACATGGTGGAGTCTATGAGTAATAGGAGAGACAAAGTAAGCATATGTGACCTATTGACATTGAGCGGGCTGCAGCCTGGTTTCAACTGGCCTCTGGTCTGGGCCCGTGGACCACAGAAAGCCTCAGGGACGATGGCGGAGCACCATTTTCTTGGAACAAGTCACAAATAGCTCATCATGAAAGTTAGGAGTGTGGCTCATGAAGAGTTGTGTAAAGAAAACAGTGAAATGATGCATGTAAGGAAGGAAACGGAGAAGGAAAGCTATCCTTTATACAAGCAAACATGATCTTCATAGCACTCCTCGGCGTTAAAAAGGAAATGTAATAGAAGTTGGACCTCCGCAATTCCAGCCCAAACAGGGAGCCCCTTATCAGCCGCCATCTCTCCCACAGCTAATATTTCACTTCAGCTCCCAGGCCCACAGAATGAGAGACGTTTCCATTTCATGTCAGTCATTTCCAGGCCTGTGTGTTACCTGTGTGGTGATAAGTGTTTGACTGACTGGGAGTGTCGTTAGTCACTGTCCGGCTCCGAGTGACAGCCACAGATTGACGCTGATGATGAGAGGAGGAGAGGAGGCACGGTGTGTTCAGGGACGGCAGAAAACCACGGTTGATGTAGGGGGAGGAAACACATTTACACAAGTATATATATATATATGACAAAGCCATGCACACACATACCAACACTTCAAGGTGGATTTAAATCAAGGGACATGAGGGATGCCTTCCTAATTTGCAAAAATGTGTTAATTTCCTATTATGACATCTACTGTATCTTTAATCTTAAAGGTGAACAATTCCTATTCAATTACATTATTGCTTAATAGTATGATGAATTAACAATTGTTAGACCCATTTCCTAGTAAACGAGTGCTCAAGTAAATAACTATGTCATTTGGTATCAATTACAGGGAAAAAGAAAGATAAAATGATGTTGAGTTTATAAGCAGTTGTTGATTTTCTGTAATCTTTTTTAAAGTACCACCCTACGTCTGGCGCCCTTTGCTCAGACCACACCCATCTTCAACCTCTGCTTTCATTTTCATCTCAACTACACCACTGAAAAGTTTTGTGACTGCATCTTGAACAGTTGTGACGCTATCACGGTGACAAAATCTATTACAGACAGACGGACATACAGTATAAACACCTGGCAAAGTACTCAGAACCTCCTCTGTGGTAGTTCCCGCTACATTAGGTGTCTCCAGGACCACATTTCACCATGATGACACACACAGACGCACAAGGTGTAAACGATACCAGCGTCACTCTCCTGGCTGGTAATAATATAGTCCACTTCATTTAAATTTAAATAGCATTAATATAATTTAGTTTCTTTAGAGTTACCGTGTTGCTGGTCCTGGGGAAAGCCGGCCTCCATCATGCAGGAGGTGTAACTGATGTAATCAGCAGTTAAGTGCCAACACCTGGGACCTGGACTCTATCAAACACCTACCACAGAAAGGGGGGGATTTGGGGAGAGATCACTTTTCTTTATGTATATTGCAGTTAATTTTGCAAGTTTAGTTTGAGTTGTTTTGTTTGTTTGCATAGTTAATATTGAATCAGCAGTATTTATTTGTGGCTTGTTAACTTTCTAAACTTTAATATTCGGTGGAATGCACGGAACGTAAATATTTGTGTTGGCCTTTTTGGTTTGAACGCATAACATCGCCAACAAATATTGCGGATTTTGTTTTGTTTTGTCGTTTCGCCCCCAGTGTGAAAAAGCCTTAATGTGTTGCTAATACAACATTCTTATTAGTTACGTATTAATTACTGTTGTGCATTTTACTCTTTAATTCAGATTAATTAATATGTTGGACTTCTTACAGCTACTTAACTTATGTTGATCTTTCACTGGTGATAGCCTACTTGGTTTCTTCCTGACATGAAGCACAATGAATTTGACAGCAGTCTTGTGTGAATCCAGTTTCCTTGTTACTGTACTATTTATTTATTTTTTTACAATGTCTTTCATCTAATTCTTGTTTATGGAATTCCATTATTTTCTGATTTGTATTAATCATCATTGATCATATATTTTCCATTACTGTTTTCACAGTTTCACTAGCGCTCCCAGTAAAAACGTAAAAGATAATCCTCTGTCTTTAATGGAAGTGTGTTTAGTTCACTGCGTAGCTGTGCACCTACACTCATAATGAAGGCATAAGACTTTATAAACATGCTGAAAACACGTCTGCATTTCCACCTCACCTGATGAACAATGCTGGAAAACCCTAGCCCATGGTTGAACATTACTTCCTGACCCCTGACACGACGGGATCTTCAAATGAGCCTAATCATAGGGGGCAGCAAATATATTATAACAATAGTAATGATGATGTTTGCACCACTATTCCAGTCTTTCAAAGACAAATTACAACACCGTCAGTTTGTCTCACTACGGGCCAACCTGGGATAAGAAAAACAGGAAACAATACAGCACTAGAAGGCCGTGAAGTTCAACCTCTGGACATCTCTGGAACATGTTTTCACCCTCACGGTCTCTACCTTTCCTTTTTTACCTCCTCTTCCAAAAGCGAGGCAGCGAGCCGTGAGATGGATGGGCTGAGCGTTGCAAAGGTTTCCAAAAGCGAACAGAGTCTGACTGCTGCTCTACCTGAGGAGCAAAAACAAAAGAGCCATCTCTACCTGTAGGACTGTGGGAGTCGAGGCTTTGATCTGGACCAGAAAGAGAGAGTAGTTTGATGAAATATTGATGCTTTTTTTTTAACTGTGTCCTGTGGGAGCTCAGTCTGCTCTCAGGATTGTGTGCGCTGATGCACAATACTGCTCCGTGCCTCGCTAGATGAGAATGGACTTGTCTACGTGGCTCAAGGAGTCTTATCGGTCCTAATGGGCCTAATGATGACCCCCCACTCGGGGCCTGTATCGGTCAGGGACTTTTTATTTTTGGCTGATCAAAAGAAGAGGTACTTTTAATCAGTCAACATCTATTGCAAAATACACACACAAGTGATGTCTGCCTGACAGCATCTTTACACAATCCTGACAGCAAAGCCTGCACATGACTTAAATCTTTATTAGGTGTTGGATGGGTAATTGTTTGCCCTTGAAACAAAGGAGCAACGGCTTTCAGTCTACATGTTGTATACTTTAATGTGTACATTTATAACTGGAGGATTCATCCAGCCAATTAGACTGTTGTCAGGCAATTATTAAATAGGCGGTCGCTATAATCTATCTACACACCATAGATGTGGGTCAATAGGGGCCTACTATACAGGTTTTTATCATCTATTCACATGGTGATTCACATCCAGAAACCAAGATGGCGAAGGCCAAAATGTTTCATTCCTTTTTACAACGTGTTAGAACAGCCCGTTCTCATTCCCATGGCATTAAATACCGACACTTTGTCACGGCCGTCGGTGCCAGTATAAAACGCACCAGGCTTTTCATTAACTACAATGTAAACCCATAAGCAGCAACAGTACACGCTCTGAGAAAGTGCGCCGGGAGTGTGGTGACGTAGTTTAAAGTGCGAAAAGACACACACAAGGTAGGCAGGAGGGGAGGTGGATGGGTTCAACATACAAAAGGCTTTCACCAGGACCCCGCTGTTCGTGTCCCGTGCGCTAGTTAGTTTCCTTTTCACGTTACAATCAGCTGTTAGTTTGTGTCCCATGTGCACAATGTTCAGTTTCATTTTCACTGTAAACAAAGTAGTTTTAAGCCCAACAATGTATTTCTTTCCTAAACATAACTAGTGGTTTTGATGCCAAAAATACAGTGACGCGGGGCGTGACAAAGCTGCGTTATGCGATGAGTTGGGACGAGAACGTGTTGGTTGGAACGTGTTGCTTTTAAGTTTTGAAGTGTAGTAGGCCCCTAATGACCCACATCTATGATGCTCATAGCGACCAATAACATCTATTTAAAAGCCTGATGGTGCTTCATCCATGTTAATTTAGCTTGGAGAATACACAAATCAAAAACATCCTGACTTATCAGTTCATTTGGTGCTAAGTTTTAAAGGTGCAGTGTGTAGGATCTGGCGGCATCTAGTGGTGAGGTTGCAGACTGCAACCAACTGAAACTTCTCCCGTGTGCCAAGCGTGTAGGAAAACTATGGTGGCCAACACGAAAACGTGAAAACGCGAATGGTCCTCTCTAGAGCAAGTGTATTTTCAGGTGATTATACACTAAAGAAAACATATTAATATTATATTCCATTTCTTCCGATAGAAGTGTTACACACTGTTCCTTTAAGCAGACGGACAACTTTCAAATTAAAATGTATCATCTTAAAATAACTCTAACAAATAAATAAACATAAGAAGATGTGATGTTTAAAGTGACTCTTCAGTGATACGTTTTAGCTCAGTATTCAAATACGAAGGCTCTGTTAAAGCACAGTATCAGACCATGTAATATGATTTCAACTGGCTGCTCAGAAACTTTGATTTGAGTTTGTATGAGTGACCCACATTCTTCAAGCAACAATGATCTCCATGCAAGAAAAAAAAAAAAATCTGAATATTGATAATTGCCCAGAGTGCTTTTGTCTGAAAGTTAAGAGGCCAACACACTCCAATCAGACCGGAAAAGAAGGAGAAAGACGAGGGGGGGATTTATCGCTCTCCCATGCTCACGTTCGTACACAGAGATAGACGGCGGGCATAATGACTTCTGTGGAAAAAAAAAGGCAGAGCGATTATTTCAACTTAAAGGGAGAGGAGAAAGAGGCAGAGAAACGGGAGGAAGGAGGGGTCTTAGGAGGAGCCAGGGGCAGCAGATAGTCTGGGAAAGGTCTCGCGTTAAAGTGGAATTAACATGCCTTTCCATTGGAGTCCATTAGATAATCATATTCATACCACACAAGGCTCCAAACCCTCTCTGTTTCATTATTCCCTTTTAATCCCGCCTGATAAGGGGGTGCAGGCGTCGTGGTTTTATTATGTCGTCATTTGGAATCCACATGAAATCCCCGCGGGATGTTATCACGGGGAAATTGCTTAAATAGCCCAAGTGGATATAGTTTGGCGTTTATTATTTCTGACGGATTCAAAATAACTGCAAATATCCTTTTCTGATTATTGGGGGCTGAGAGTCTTATCAGTCATTCACACTAATGGGCCCACTCAAGCCACCCGATACCTCCGGCAGGGGGGGGAGGAGGAGAGGGGGATGATGGGAGCAGAGGAGGGGAGGATGATGTGTTTAGTGTCCTCAATGTACAAGTGTGTACAGGTAGTGAGAAAAGGAAAAGAGAGGAGGAACATGAACAGAGAAGGGAAAGATGTAGAGGGAGGCTTTTTGAACACAGCTTAAGGATGGATAACAGAGGACTAGAGGTCACGGAAGCTCTCCTTTGTAGTGTGTTTGGTCGCTGGCAAACTGGTCCAGTGTCAGGTGGCTGTACTCATTTGTTGGTTGACACACTTGCACTTGTGATTGCGAGCACTGAGATTAAGAGCAAGCAAACACTTTGAGTAAATCCTATCAGGCCTTTTTAGATATAGAGACATGGGAAGTGAAAGAGGGGACAACAAGCAGTTCTCATGGTCTTATATGAGTTCAAGGTCAAATTTAAGATTCTTTTAATCACCTATAAGGCACTCCGCATGGCCTCGCTCCTGCTTAATCCCTTACTCCAACAAGCATCCACGGTCATCCACCCAAAACCTGTTGGCCATACTGCTCTTTTTTCTGTCCTAGCACCAAGACTTTGGAACAATCTCGCCCCCCCACGTTAGATCTGCTGTTGACTGTTTCAAAAAAACATCTAAAGTAACCCACTTCTTTAAGCCGTCTTTATGTTTTCTGTGTTCTTGAGTGCATTGTACTGTATGCATTTTTGGTTATTGTTTTGTAAAGCATGTTGTAACCTATGCTTTAAAAGGTGCTATATAACTAAAGTTTTACTTACTTATATTTGCAGTGATAGCAGTGGTAGCCTATTGTTGGTGTCATTTCGGTGATTTTGTATTTTTCGAATTTACTAAAGGAATGTTCCTTTATGGGTTGAGAAATTATCCTACAAAACCATTTAAAAAAAAACAATTGAATTGTCTGAAAATGAAAAATAAACATTGACATTTTGGAGATTCGTGGTTTTCAGCGGCTACTGGGAAAAGTCCATCCAGAGCCGATCCCAGCTGACATTAGGCGAAGGCGAAGTTACACCCTGGACAGATCGCCAGACTGAGATCAGAAAGCGTTAAAGTAAATTGTTACAGCATTTTATTACAACCATATTGGACTTCTTGAGTATGACATTTCTGTATGTGTGAATGCGGAAATAACATTTTGATATACATCTTTAAAGGGCCAGTTCACCCAAAATACAGAAAAATCCTCATTCACCCTTAGAGGTATGAAGCCATGATACTTCAAGTACATTTTCCTGCTATATTTAGACATATTAAGACTGTTACTTGCCATAAAGTATTTTGCGGTGCTGCTAAAAGACCTCAACACCAAACTGAAGACACTTCAAATATCCCTTTATCTTTTAAAACGCTGCCGTTGTGCTGCGAGAGACACAGGAGCCTCTGTCATTCCTCCGCTCATTCCAGCAGTCACATCTGTGCGGATATAATATGCTTATTCTGCCGTATCCATTTCACAGTGACATCTGTCCAGCAGCGAAGAATTAAAGGCAAAAATCCAAATGCCTACACAACAATCTGCCAAGTATTGATTTACTGTTACTCGTGTAACATACGTGGACACACTGAGCACTACATATTATTTCAGTGAGATCACGGCTCAGACTGGAAACACGCTCTGTCAGTTAAAAAAAATAAGCAGAAGACGCAGAGCTTTTCTTTTTGTGCTGGAGAAGTGACAATATGTGAGTGTGTGTGTGTGTGCTTGTGATTTGTGTGTCTACCTTAGTGCGTACACCTCCCTGTCTGTAGATCTCAGGGTCTGGAACAAACAGTAGTTCCTTCTTAATTGGGGTGAGATCTGGGGCTTAAAGGGGGCCAAGAAGGGACCCGAACCCCCTTTTTCTCTCCTCCAGAATCGCTTTGGCTACAGAGGTGCTTTTGATGTGTGCTTTGGCTCTGCGAGCCTTACTTTGGAATATGTTCTTGGGAGACCATTGGTTACTTGCCTCCAGGCAGAATCTCAATCCCCAGGATCCTGGCCCTCTTTGATGAAATACTTTCGGGAGCCGCTAACCCTACTGATGCCCATGTGCACCCCCCATCTCTCCCCTCCTCCCCCCTTTACCCCTCATGTCCTCCCCCCACCTCCACGTTCCTCGGATTCTCTTTGAGAGATTCATAACAAGGACTTTATCTCTGTGTAGTCCAGGCCAGATGAGCACCGCCTGACAAACTGACAGGAGAATTAGTCGTGTCTTACAGAGCACCTTTGACTGTCTCGGCCAGACTTCCTGTCGTCACGGACACATGCGTTTTCATCGACACTGATTTATATCACGGCTCATATTCTATCACTGTGCATGTGTAGCATTGATGTATTTGTGTGTTTTTAACTCATAACCTCACATATTATATCTGGATTGTAATTCAAAAGATTAAAGATTCAATCATTTATTGCCACAAATTAGCAATTGATTAGGAATTTATTTTGGTGCGCTCAACAACAAAACATATAACACACAAAACAAAACATACTGCCACAATAACAATACATTAATCATACAATAAATACAAAAGTGCATAAAGTGAGACGTTAAAGTGCATGTGCTTATTTATACATCGAATCAATCATCAAATATAAACATTTATGCTTTTATTTTGACGTTTTATTCATCTGTATCTGTGGATTTGTTGATAAATAGAGAAACTATTTGAGTTGAAGCATTGTGATATTTAATACTCATCATAGACACCCAATTTTTACATTCAAAATCCATCTTCATATTCTACACATTTGGGGGTTTATTGATGACTAAGATGTTGACAGTTGTGACAGAAGGCTCTGATTGATGAAGGCGGTAATTAGTCAATGCAGACTTTATTTGCATAATCAGCATCAGAAATGTGATTATAAAGCATCCTCAAAAATCCCCTTTAAATTACAGACGTCTCTATTTGCCGCAGCAGCTAATTGGATGTGAGTTTACAATCAGGATAAACACACTAACCGTGTCTGGATGGACTTGACCTCTCGGCCACACACACATTCAAATCCTGCTTAAACGATTAACCGGTGATTTTCCTCTCCAAACTCCCACCTCTTCATTGATTGGAACAGCACCCTAAAGACCTCTCTTACCACATAATTTCCCTGTATATTGATTATGTATATTGATTATGACCTAACCCTACAGGAGGGCTTCCCTCCGCTTTACGGCAGAGTTACAGTAGGTAGCACTCTGAAGGAGCTGATGCCCAGGAGACGACTATTTTATCTCTCATAAATCTACAGTTTACAAATATGTGAGCTCCATAATGTACATTTTTAAGGTGGATGATTGAGGGAAAAGGCCTGTGCAAAAAAACTGTATCAAAGCAGTAAAAAATGTCACTTGTTCACCTCAAGGTTTCATTTAATTACTAATAAAACAATTATGATTACAAAACAAATATCTGCCTGTACACTATGAATCTCACTAGCGAATCCAAACAGTTGACTTATATTTCAGCAATTAAATTTAAAATATATATATTCAATGTGATGGGAATGTTTTTATGCAGATTGATGCTTTATTAGGGTTGTCACAATGTCAGATTTTCACTATGCACGATTATTATGGCCAAAAGAATTCACGATAACGATATTATCATGATATTTATAAAAAAAAAATCAGCCAAATTATCTTTAACGTTGTTTATTGTGTGTTTTGTTTCATTTTTGGCAAATTAATTACATTCAAAATACGAGTATAGGGAGGTGAAGAGAGAGTCTGTTACCATGACTGTACAAAAAAAAAACAATTACAGTAATAGATAGTGAAAAGGCAACCAGATGAACTGATAAACAAACAATCCACAAGGCCTAATGTCTGCCATCAATATAATGTCATTGTCAACTGAAACAAAATCACTTACAAGGAGCAGGGGAGAGAGATTTACACCGTAGTATCATATGTGCATTATTAACATGATGTCAATATTTAATTTTTTTAAATATCACGGTTATCGTCAATACCGGTATATGTCACATATGTCTTATATATTTAATTATAGGGATTTATGTAAATGTACACAGAGCTGTCCTTTAAAAAGGGGCAGTTGTAGCAGGTGAAATGATAATGTCATTTATAAAGTAGAGTCCTTGATAGAGTCGTTCCGGTACCGATACCAGTATCGGAAATGCGTCCGATACTGCCCAAAATTCTGTATCAGGTATCGGCGAGTACCCCAGTCTATGCACCGATCCGATACATAACTTATTAACCCAGAAAAAACTATAATAATAATAACTGTATTTTCCTTATCACGCTGGTATCGGATCGGTACTCGGTATCGGCCAATACCGCAAGTTCAGGTATCCGAATCAGTATTGTGAAGGAAAAAATGGTATCGGAACATTTGTAGTCCTTGATGTGGTCCATTACGTACCCAGGTTTATTCAACCACTCAGAACTAAGTTACATGGACAGACAAGGAGAAAATAAACAGGAAAATTATGCCAAAGATGATCAACATTTAACTTTCTTGTCAGTGAAAACACATTTTTCTTTAATTTGATAACTTGGATCAGTTATAGAGTTGTATTACAAAGGCATTTAATTATAGGGATTTATGTAAATTTACAAAGGAACATATGTTTTACTGTCCTTTAAAAAGTGGCAGTTTTAGCAGGTGAAATGATGTCTTTTATAAAATAGAGTCCTTGATGTGGTCCATTACGTACCCAGGTTCATTCATAGCTAAGTTACATGGACAGACAAGAAGAAAATAAACAGGAAAATAATACCAAAAATGATAAAAATGTAACTTTCTTGTCAGTGAAATCACATTTGTCTTTAACTTCCTAACTTGGATCAGTTGTAGAGTTGTATTACAAAGGCATTTAATTATAGGGATTTATGTAAATGTACATGTATATGTACAACATATTTTTTGCTTTAAAAAGTGGCAGTTTTAGCAGGTGAAATCATATCTTTTTATAAAATAGAGTCCTTAATGTGGTTCATTACGTACCCAGGTTCATTCATAGCTAAGTTACATGGACACACAAGAAGAAAATAAACAGGAAAATAATGCCAAAGATAATCAAAATCTAACTTTCTTGTCTGTGAAAACACATTTTTCTTTAATTTCCTAACTTGGATCAGTTGTAGATTTGTATTACAAAGGCATTTAATTATAGGGTTTTATGTAAATATTTTTTGCTGTCCTTTAAAAAGTGGCAGTTTTTGCAGGTGAAATCATATCTTTTTATAAAATAGAGTCCATAATGTGGTCTATTACGTACTCAGGTTCATTCAAAAACTCATAGCTCACAGACAAGTAGAAAATAAACAGGAAATAATGCAAAAGATAATCTAAATATTACTTTCTTGTCTGTGAAAACACAGATGGAATGTAAAATGTTACATATGTCTTGTACATTTAATTCTAGGGATTTATGTAAATGTACAGAGGAACATATTTTTTGCTGTCCTTTAAAAAGTGGCATGTTTTAGCCGGGTGAAATCATATCTTTTATAAAATAGAGTCCTTGATTTGGTCACTCAGGACTAAGTTACAAGAAGAAAATAAACAGGAAATAATACCAAAGATAATCAAAATCTAACTTTCTTGTCTGTGAAAACACATTTTTCTTTAATGCCCTAACTTGGATGAGTTGTAGAGTTGTGCTCCAGGCCTATGAAGAAGAGGAGGGTGGTAAACTGAGTTAAATGTGTTTTTATGCTCCTTAAATTGTAATATCAGGACTACAGGATTAAAAAATGTTGTCTTAAAGAAAGAAAGGGGAAAGACAGGGGTACAGAAAGTAAAAAAGAGGAGGGAGTCAGTGAGTGAAGGAGGGAGCAACCCTAAAGGGAGGAGTCAGGAGAAGGAAGGAGCAGCTGGAGTCCTACACTCCCCTCTCTCTCTCTCTCTCTCTCTCCCTCTCTCTCTCTCTCTCTCCCTTTCTCTCTCTCTCTTCTCCTCGGGAAAAAGCGCACTAAATGTAATAACAACTCTCCACGCGCTTCTCCTCTCACGCTCATGTTGTTTTCAGGCTCATCTTTGGTCTGCTATCGGCAGATATCCTCGGCAGGCTGATGGTGGTTGGACTCAGCAAACTGTGAGAAGGAGGAGAAAGACAAGCGAGAGGAAAAACTCTGGCTGCAACGCTTTGGAGTTGGACTTGCTGCTGCTGCGTAAAAAGAAAAAAAAGAAAAGAAGAAAAAAGTCCCACCAGGCAACTCCAGAGGCACATCTGCAAGTTAGAGAAGAGAAGAAGCTGAAGAAAGAAGATTTTTTTATTCCTGTGAAGATAAAAAGAATTAAAAGAGGGGGGATCACCCAGAAAGAAGTAAGTAAAACTCATAAAATCTCACCAGAAATTGTCTAAAAGTTTGTTAAACAGGAGAGGAGATGTTTCATATCATACAAGTTAACATGCATGAAGTGGATTAAAAAGAAAAACACTTGTAGGCTTTTTAAAAACAACATTAATCGGTGTTGAAATCCCCCCAAAACAGCCCCTCAGTCTTGTGTTTCTTGGCCCTGGGTGTGTGTGATTTATGCTCTGTGAAATAAGTGTTGGTTGTTAGAAAACACACTTAACAAGTCTCACACAGACAGATGTGCCTTTTTCTTTCAAACTAAACTAGTCTGAAAAAGTTGCATAAAGTTTGTTATAGTGATGGATGTGTTGTAGTATAGATATACACGTGTGATTCTGATGGGAACTGAAAGTTTTATGCAGAAACTTTATTGGACTTTTGCCTAAAGAAACTTGCATGGGGGGAGGGTGGTTTGGGTGGTGGTGGTGGGATGGGGGGGGCATGCATATTTATGTGCATGTGTGATCATATTTCAGTGTCTGTTATTGATTCGGTTTATCCTGTTAGAGGCTGCAGACTCACTGAAACAGTTACACACACTGTTTTATTTTGTTAAATCCAACCAAGCCTGTCGCTGACCTTTGACCTTTAACATTTAGATATTTATTTTTATAAACATCACAGTTTTTTTATAGTATTTTCAAATCTTAAAGGCCTTTTTTTGATGAAATATTTGCACTGCAGATAAAAAATCCTTGTTAATAACTCATTTAGTAGCTGATATTTTTTAAAACAAGTGAAAATTGCAGTGTGTTTCCAGTATACTTTCATTTTATTTAACAAGTGTCAAAGAGTCGAAACATTTAGAAATTAGGATTAGGAAATCTTTCAATTTCAATTCGGCCAATTTGCATTAGAACGTTTTTTTTTAATTATTATGTGCTTCACCTTAAAAAGAAAAAGAAAAAAAAGAAGAAACGTGTGTAAGGAGACATCATGGCGTGTTTGAAGGCATGTGCTCAGAGAAATTTAAGCCCATTACAGTGGGAGTCTGTGGCCCTGCAGGGGTCCATGTGGGGCCCCCAAGCAAAATTAGAAATACAGTAAAGTCACTGTAATTTAGTTTATTAGAATTCCTTGGATTTCTATTAAAGAAAATATTGATACACTCTCTTTAACACAGTTTATTATACTCTTCTTACAGAGCTTTTCTATTGTTTTTTTTACGGTAGAAAAGCATTTTATAATTGTATGACCATATTTAATGTGTAATTGAGGCTCACTTCAGGAGAAAGGCATGTGTCAGCTTGTCATTTGGTACAATTAAAAATGGATAAGAACACTAATACAATTTTGTAGACAGCCCTTCATTTAAAATCACTAAAAAAACAAACATGGACTTGTGCAGGGTGGAAAGGAATCTCTCTTAACAGAAGTGTTTTTGGGGGTCCAGGACATGAAAACGTGTGAGCGCCCCCGAGCCTCCACATGTGCGGATATTTGTTTGAAAGTTTCCCTCCTGTCCTCGCCAGCTGTTCCACATTTTATCTGCTTGTCTGCTCTCGGGTTTCACACACAGACGACGAGGGTCCGAGGTGCTCAGCCATGCGGTGCAGCTCAAATCCTCCTTTCTTTTTTGACACTTGGCAAATTATTAACGCAGGTCTGGCTGCCTTGAGACGAACACACCGAATGAGATGTTTAACAGCACAAGTTCACACAGATAAAAATCTCCTTTTAGCTGTTTTTTTATGAGGCTTCTCCATCACTCATCTTGGCTGAGGATTTGGCTCGGAGCAGAGTTTTTTTTAGCTCTTGTCTAGTAAAATAAAAAAGGGACTGTCACATAAACTGTCATTTAATATGTACCTTATTTTATTTATGATAACTAAATAACATTTCACAGGGAATGAATCACTGTCATGTCAATGATTCAGCTCAGTTAACAAGGAAAAGAATGAAGAGACGGATCAGGCCTCAGATTTTAACATTAATATTTTATATTTACTTTATGAGAATCATATGTAATTGTAATTTTCTTTATTTAGATTATTTCTCCCCTATATGTTTTGCTTATTGTGTATTGTTGTTAATTATTTTTAAATTAAACTGATGCTTAAAAACACCATATAATTGCCCTATATATAATTATTAATTGAGGCCAAAAATTAGGATGGCATCTGATTTTATTTATATAAAATATTATATATCATACATTTTCCACAAGCCTTAAATTAAATGTGATTTAAATCAAAAATAAAATTATAAAATTAAATAAAATTCAGTGAGTGATTCATGAAAGAGAAATCTGTGACATTTTTTGGATTTAATATTCTATAGAATAACTTTAAACAAGTTTAATTTCTGTTTTTACACATGTGGATGTCAAAATCCAGTATGTGATATATAATAAAACATATAAATTAGCTTCATGTTATTTAAAAAACAATCACAAAAAATCACAATTCACAATTTAATATTAAATATATGTGAATATTATATGTGAATATTAAACATTGTTTTTTGTGCTATTATATTTTACCTAAAGGGGGATGCTGATGTCAAACAGGTGCACCTTTACCAAAAAAAAACGAAAGTGGGGACTTTGTCTCATTATGATGCAGCAGCAGTGATGAATGCAGCAGTGTTTAAGATGCTAATCTGCTGGAATGAGATGCACAACTCGGAGCCACTCGCTTACTGTAGCCAGCAGAGATGCATCATCGCCGCTCGCTGCTCCTTCAGCTCCACGCGTGAGGAGCAGGCGGCTATCGAGTCCGTCCGTCAGATAGCAGCCGCGTGCTGCTTTATCTCAACTTTAAGCACTCCTTTAAGTAAAATTATGCATAGCGAACGCCGGCCCTGTGGTGACCTGTGACCTGGCAGAATAAGGGCTGTCATGTTAATGCAGGGAGATGACGTGCTATTAGCTTTTGAGGTATGGCCCTCTCTTCTTTTTAAGGGCCTTGCATTTATGCAGCTTGTGTCCTCGGGCCTTTTACACCCTGCCTGCAGGAAGAATACCTGTTATCAGGTTTGTATGCAAGAGGCCCTAATGAGCTGTGTTGTTGTGCTAATGCTGCGACCCGGAGCCCTCAAAGAGGTGGCAAATGTTTAGTTAAAACGAGGGTTAATGTGAGGAAGTTGATTCTCCTTAAGATAATGAGGTTTATTTGTGGTGTTGTTTTGCAGGTTTTTCCACACAGAGGTGTAAATAATGACAGTTGTTCTAAGTTTTAAATCACACAGAAAGCACCTGACCAGAGGAAGTTTGGAGTAATTCCCTGCGTGATTTGATTAGCTGTTGCTTCCATTGCATGTAACTCGCGTAGTCGAGTAGATGGCCCCCAAAAGAAATCTCCCACTTTGATGATTTGGTACTTTGATATGTTGACATCAAATGAAACAGACACAGTGGGGGAAAGAAAGAGGACAAGTCAGACAGAGGTAGTGATTGAGGGAGAAAAAAAAAAGAGGCTGTGCATGTGAGCGGGTGGAAATGTGTGTGTGTGTGTGTGTGTGGTGTGGTTTGCGAGGAGGAGAGCTATGAAAAGTTGGGCTGAGACGGCAAACCTGAGAAGCGTCAAAACGTCTGGATGCATTTGCGTGCGAGCAGAGACAAGAAGGGGTCTTCGGGCTCGCAAGGGCTTCTCCTTGGCCTCCTAATCCCCAGGCCCAGCCATCCCTTCAGGGCATGCCTCAGATCTGGCTCTTCTGGCTCTCCGCGCGGACGACCCAGCTCCGCCAGCAGATTTAATATGCTATGTGTTCCTGCTCCCCCGGCTCCCCCTCCACCTCAACCATCATTGTCCCAGAGCGGGACCCCCGCTCCCCGCTTCAAGGAGCCTGCTAAAGGCACCTTTCAAGCCGGGTGATGTCTTTGGATAAGGCGTGCGTATACGATGTGGGGGAAAGTGGCGATGAAGAGGGTGTGAGGGGAGATATCACGCTGTAATTTTAGATATGTATATTACACACATTCAGGAATCTTCAGGGGTTTTTTGCAAACAGCACATTCACTGCACTCACACTGCATGCATGTACATGCTGCTCATTCACCCTGCTCTTCTTCTCTGACTCATACAGTTTTTATTTTGTCTCTTTTTCTCTCTCTTGTGGAAGCAACTTTTTTTTCTTTCATTTGTCTGAAAAAATAAGAAATGGGAGGAAAAAAAGTGGGAGCTCATGTTGCTTTAGCAGAGAGGGCTG
Organism: Sebastes fasciatus; assembly: GCF_043250625.1. Taxonomy (NCBI): domain Eukaryota; kingdom Metazoa; phylum Chordata; class Actinopteri; order Perciformes; family Sebastidae; genus Sebastes; species Sebastes fasciatus. The sequence continues at coordinate 6,959,597 of NC_133815.1, read as the reverse complement.
GTTTGTTTTCCATGACTCTGGTCTGTTGGAAACTCCAACTGGACCTGACAATTAGTCTGGTCCACTGCTCTCCCAGAGCGAGGCACCGAAGACGCCGGCAATAAAAAAAAAAAAGAAAAGAAAAAAAGAGTGAAAACAGTAAATGATTTGAATTTACGATCGATGAAGTTGTGTCTGACAGCTCAACATAAGCCCCGTTGTAGGTCATGGTAAATTTTATTGCAAATATGCCGGTTCTGAGTGTGCCAGCTCGGCGGCTGCGTTTTCTTTTCTCACACACTTGAGGAGAAACAGGACAGGTCGCGCCTGCATGTGGGCGCCGCTCGTCCCCTCCTCTGTTTGCTGTAGCCGCCGTAAAAAATGTCGTTTAAGTCTGCGGTGTGAAGTGTAACAGCAAGAGGTGAAGTGCTTCGGGTTTGGGGGCCCATTTGCTTGCGGGCTGCGTGTAAAGTTGAGCACAGTTTTCCCGGGGCCGGGGCTATTATTATTGCAGATGTGGCATTGTGTCAGCTTTGATGGGAGCCGGTTGTGGCATCCGTGAGGGGGTCTGCGCTTCGTCGGCCGGGGTGGTGAGTGGGGGGACAGATGAACTGGCCGCTTGCTGTGAACAATGATCTGTCACTTACCCCCTGCCTCTTGATGTGTGAAGCCATGAGTCAGGCTCTGTCTACTCCAACACACCACTATGTACACATTTCTCCACCGTGCAAGAAAAGCTTATAATGTTAACTGTGCATTTTCCAAACAAAACTCCTGCCCTTAACACCAGTAATTAAGTTATGCATTGTCATGCAATAATGCTCACAATGTGCACCCCATGTGTTTGCAATCCCATGCTGCTTAGTTGTCTTTCAGTGGGAGTTATCCCGGAGCATTGCTGCGCCCTGGAGTGGAGGTCAAGGAGGGGGCTATTGTTTGAATGTCAAATGTAAATCCCAAGGTTAATACCTGAAAGAAGCACATGCCCGGACATTCTCTCTCCTCTCCAAACATGTTTAGATGAGTACCTCTTCCCCCACTCTGCTCCTTCATTTCCGTCTACTGCGGACTTGGGGCAAGTTGGAAAAAGGAGAGGGGGCCGGGCATCCCGTATATATAAACCCCTCTAGTGTGTTCTTCTCAGCAATGAATGCTAACAGACCCCGGCTCTAATAATGCCTCATCTTAGAAAAACAAAAGGGGGAACTCTACTATCTGAGCAAATTTCTGCCCCAACCTGAAAGAGCCCTCCTTTGACAGCGCAGCATTTGAAGACTAATCGTTTTTTCTCATGCAAAGCACGCTGTTTTAAGAGCCCGGGCCACGGAAAGAGAGGGGGCTGTGTTTTAACAATACTCCGCAGGGAGTGAGGAACAGGGTTCGGGGAGGGGAGGTAGGGTTGAAGAGGGGGGGATTCCTCTCTCCTTTGCTCCTCAGACAAAGCCCAGTTCCTTTCAGGGTTGCATGGGGGGTAGGGTGCGTGGGGAAGAGGAGGGCGCATCCAAGAGTTTGAGTTCCTTGAAAGAGAGGGACTCCAGCCGTTTTTAATGACAGTTTGTCATCGTGGCTCCTCCAGCTTCCAGGGAGAATACAGCACTGGCCTTGCAGTGACAGGCCTGGAAAAGAAGTAGGCCCGAGAAAATTTATAGAGAAACAGAAATATTAACGTGTACATGCGGCCCTAAAACGGCTTTGGCTATTCCTGCCAGACTGGTGTTTTTATTAAGAGGGGTCGACATGCTTTGGAAATATATCTTATTCATGAAGAAGGCCAGGTTCCCAAAGAATTCATTATGTTCCCCCAGATGCGGCTTTTGCGGGTTGCAGCCGTCCCCTCGGAGGACGCGGAGCGTGGAGCGCGACATTGTAAAGCCTCCCTCAGTGGGCACGGGAGTGCGAAGGGTTCCATTTGTCAAAAGGTGCCGGAGTCTTTTTCCCTCCTCAACACTTTCCCGGCTCAGTCTCAAACTCATTGTCTGAGCAAAGGCAGGACATTAGTCACCGCAACGCCGCGGGAGCCTGCGGGGCTAAAGGACCAGCGCTCTGGAGCCCGCGCTAGGACGGAGGGGAGAGGGGAGGAATGGGAAGGGAGGGGAGGGAGAGAAGGTGAGAGAAGGGCAGGAAATGTGGGGTAGACGGAAAGTGAGGAAGAGTATGTGTGTGGGAGAGGGAGAAAGACCATGGGGGGGTTAGAGGGAGTGGAGTCTGTAGCTCTACCTCAGGGCTCAGTGTGTAAGCCCCTGTCTACCCCCCAAAGCTGCTTTCACAAAGAGATTTACAAGACAGGTCTCCGGTGTGCTTTGCTGCCCTGCATTATGAGTGAGTGAGTGTGTCAGTGTGTGTGTGTTGCTAAAATGGACCTTTTTATTTTTGTTTTTTTGCATCATCTATGCAAGAACACAAATTTACCAATCGAGGCAGGTCAGCCCCAGTGGAGGGGTGTGTATTCCCCCTGGTGTGTGTGTGTGTGCATTCATGTGTGAATGTATTTCACAGATTCACACATACAAGGGAGCCTGTTAGCTTTTGGAATTATTTATAAAGCCTGGCTTTTGTGTGGCGCTCTAAGTCCCTGTCTCCTCCCATTACTGCCTATGACTCTACCTGGGCTTCCTTCAGCCCCCTAACGCTCCCTCAGCCACCCTCCCAGCACAAGGAACCCAGTTTGGTGTTATACCTAAACCCTCTGCAGCTACTAGTTCCCCGAGAGAATCACTTTCTTTTCTCTCTAAAGATTTGCTCCTCTGGAAAAAAAAAAATGTAGAAAGTCATAATCTGTGGAGACAATCTGTACACTTCAGAGAAGTTATGCCGACCCATCCCATATGGCCTTGATTACCCCGTAATCCAGGAAAGTTTTTCCCCCCCCTTTTTCTTGCACGGACCGAGCGGGGGTGAAGGTTTTAGTGTGTTTGAGATGGTTTATGCTAATGTTGCTTTTATTGAAACAAGCTGGGATGTGATTATAGTCCTGCTCGGTACATATGAGCAGCGAACTGCTCTAGTTTCCCCGCTTCCCTCTGGCGTAGAGATCAATGCAAACCAGCTAACGCAGGGTAATAAGCCATTAGTACACACATTGTTGGGGAGATTTACATACATCGACCGGCGAACTGATAAACTAGGTTCCGTGTCCTAGAGGTAAGAATGATTGTGTGTGTGAGTGATTAGCTGAATGAACGTGTGTGTGGTGATCTGCCAGTCGTGTGTGTGATAGGTGCCAGATTGCGTAGCTGGGAGCCAGGTTGTCTCTGCTTGTCAGGCAAGCAGGGTGGAGGAGGGGAGATGTGAGGATGATTACACTGTACACTGTTCCTCTGATCTGATTCATCACTAACTGTCTCTCCTGCAAAGGGTGAACTTATTATCCCTGTCTCAACTTCCACGGCGGAGCCAGCTGCTCTCCATGCTTCCCAATTAACCCCAGGCACCCGTCAAACGCTCCAATTAAGGCCTCCTCCTCCTCTTCTTCCTCCTCCGCGAATTTATGTGCCGGCCCAGCTCCGGTTGAGAAGCTCGAGCGTGCGGAGGGGAGTGAGTGAGTGAGCCGGCAAGCGTTGAGCGTGTTTGTTTAGGAGCTGTCCTAAGCAATGGTGTTCCAGCTCCCAGATTTATACGAGGCGGGGTTGCAAACAGCTGAAACGAGTAAATACACCCAGATGTTTGGCTTCCTCGCGATGAAGCCGGCGGGCCTGAGGGGGCTGACTGTCTAATGACAGTCTTGTTCCTCGCTCTTTATGCCGGGGATTTTCAGGGGGCCATTTTGTGACTGTGCTCTTTGGAGTTTACGGGAAGTTTTTTGTCAAACACCCGGCGAGGTTTATGGCATCTCATTCCAGTGTTGTGTGGCGTGATATCGCCTCGGAGTTGCGTGAGTCTTTTTCTCTGGGAGAGTGAGCGAGTTTCCTCCCAACTCTTTCAAAATCCAAAATATTCAGCAGCTGCGTGTTTCTGATGAGCAACAGCGTGTGTGTTGCTGTAGGTGGGGTAGAGGTTTCGCAGCACTGCCAAATCCTCTGAGACTTCCTGTGTGTGTGTGCGTGTGTGGAGCCTACAGTACGTGCCGGCGCAGAGGGATGGGGGGGCTCTGTGGCTGATATGAAAGTGAAGGGAGAGAGTTGTCTCCCGACGCTGCCGTTGGGAGAGCCGTCAGGGAGCTAGAAGTCTCCGGGACTCCCTCTGAGCTTCAGCTGTCTTTGATCTCACACCTCCGCTGCCGAATACTCCCCATACTACTATAGAACACACTCTCGCCTGCCGCCAAGCCTGCAACACAGACCCACCGTTCACATGGATGAGACTCTTATGCTCCACTTACAGACCTGCACAAGGGCCAGTCAACCAGTGTGGAGGTTTCACATGAAAGCACTACTGATTACAGTATACAATGAGGAGGGAAGAAAACTTTTAAAACGGCAACTGCAAGAAGACGTAATGAAAATATTGGGCCGCAATCAATGACTTTTTACATTATTATCAGTTAGTCTGTTTCCATTTCAAGCTGTTCTCCTACACTGTTTGTAGCTATACCTATGAAAAATAATGCACTGTACTTCATATATATCCCACGAAATGTATTTGTATGTAATTCACATAATCGTGAACCAGGAAGTATAAAGAGCGACAAACGGTCGTGTCTAGAAGGTAACCCATGAGTTGGGAAACTCTGGCAAGATGAGGTTAGGCATTGACCTCGAATGGTTAAAGTTAGGATAGGTCGTCGGGCAACGAGTTTTTGCAAGATTTTCCCAGATTTTGCAAAAAACACTGGACTTTTGCCCAGGAGACTTGTGTTCGTATCCCGCATGAAACCTGAAGTCAACTTTGATTTATTTGGCACGGAACTTCGGTATTTAAGTGACGCCACTTCCGAAGTTATTTGAACCCAAACCACGATCTTTTCCTAACCCTAACCAAGTCGATCTTTTCCTAAACCTAACCAAGTCCATCTTTTTCTAAACCTAACCAAGTCCATCTTTTCCTAAACCAAGTTGTTTCCTGTGAAGTTGTTGTTGTTCGGCTGCTCCCGTTGGGGGTCGCCACAGCGGATCATTGAGCCGCACATTGATTAGGCATAAGTTTTATGCCGGATGCCCCTCCTGACGCAACTTTTTGACATTTTGGTGGTGGGAGCAAACCGCAGAACTCAGAGGAAACCCACACAAACATGGGGAGACATGCAAACTCCACACAGAAAGGCCCTGCCTGGACCAGAAATCGAATTCCAGACATTCTTATTGTGAGGCGACAGCACTAATCACTGCACCACCGTGCCTCAAGTTGTTTCCTGTGAAAACGAAAGTTAATTTTGAAAAAACTGTATGCATGTAACGAGCAGAAATTGACATGTGTTGCTGGACATTGCTAGACAACGCAAACGCAAGAAAAATTAGGAATAACTTTTCATAACGAACCGTTGTATGAGGATACGTTGTTCCATTAATCAATAAATCGTTTAGTGTAAAAAAGTAGTGTCACAAACTAGTGAGAAGTGCCCATTAGAAGTTCCCAGAACCCAAAGACGTTCAGTTCGCAATGATATAAACCAGGGAAAAATGCTGGAACCAGCAAGTATTTTGCATTTTTCTTGATAAGCGACTAAATGATTCAACTTATCAACTAAGCGTTTCAGCACAAGATAAAATAAAAGCTCTAAATAAAGGTTCATTTGACCAAGCTGATGAAAATCATTGTTTTTCTAAGTGTGATTCATTGTTCTGTTGTTTTAAGGGCATACACTCTGTGTGAGTGTACTCCCTCCCCTTGTCCTCCTGTCCATCACTGACATGTTGAAATAAGGCCGGAGTGCTGATAGAGTGACCTTATTTTACGGCATTTTTCAACCCGTCTGATGAAAGACGAGGAGAATGCGAAGATACAACAGAATCATTTCGTTTCGTGCATCTGTGGAATGTGTGACCCGGTGTTACCCTTCTGGATCAGCTCCCATCCACACAGGAAGTCTAGCATTAAAGCGATGCCATTTCTCCCTTTTCTCTTCCTTTTCCCCTCTTCTCCTCTCTCTCTCTCTCGCTGCATTCCTCTGACTGACTGCGGCACATTTCAGGACAGCTTCATCCAGCATTCCTTTACATGCCGATTTGTTTGCCCTCCCTTTTTCTTTTTTTTCTTCCCCAAGTCTCCCTCTGTTTAGGTCCGGCTTTATCACGCGAGAGCCAAACACCAAGACAACTTCATCTCATCCAATTTTCACCCCTTTAATTCGCTTTAAATGGCATGGCCGCGAGGGCCAGAACGGGAATTAATAAGAGCCAATAAAGCTCGCCGCTGGGGCATCGGGGCCGGTCTTTAAGTAAACATTATGACTTCTTGAGGGGGGATTCAGGGGCAGCACTTGATGAATCGTGGCGGAGCTTGGGAAGGGCTAATTTCTCACTTAGCCGTCCTGATGGGGCTGGCTAATAGGCCTGGTGTTGCCTGGCTGTTTGTCTGCTGGCTTTATTATTGTGCATTATCGCGCTGCCCCCTGGCTGTTGTTAGCGCTGGGCCCCGAAGAACGCCAGGGCCCGTCATTAATCACATAGCAGCACTGACTCACTCCGCTCCAACACTTATCCCAATGACACAAAGGAATGAGGAAGATAGAAAGGAGGAGGAAAAGAGTGAGAGTATAGAAGAGAAGGGGAAGTACTAGCGAGCAGTTTCACGATGACTCCGTAACCTGTAGATTGCCCTCAGTTGCCTCAAATACTCTTTGTTTTAGTGTGAAGACCTTCTGTCAGAGCCATACCTGCTGCCACTACACTCACACAAGACCATCCATCTGCTTGATCCTCCTCTGAGTGCACGTGCGAGGAGGAGGAGGAAGAGGAGGAGGGAGTTGTGTGTGAGGTTTTCATCAGTACAGGAATTTCTCTTCCTCCACTCATCCCCTCCCTGGGGTCCCCCCTCTCTTATTTATGTTCTGCACACACAGTGATCGCACTTGCATACTGAGAGGCGTATAGCTAGAGCACCTGGTGCATCCAGCTCCTATACGCACAGCTAGCATCATGCAGCACTCTCAAACGCAGTCCCTCTTCCTCTTCCTCCCTGTGCCATGTTCACACACACATAGGAAGTACGCTCTCAAACAACGCAGCGTAACATGTACTCTTTCGCAGTGAAGGATGTTGTTGTCGCACTCTGGTTGTGGCATCGTGCAGAGCGCTCTCTAAAGCCTTGTATGAAGACTGTTTTCACTGGAGATGAGAGGCCCGCTGACAGGATACAGACCTCACTTTCTTTTTGCTTTACAGTGGGTGCCATGTGCAGGGGCCACTCGAGTGCAAACCTTAGCTACAGAGCGAACTGATTTTATAATAAACTGAATTTCAACTGGCTATGCAGATACAAGCAAGTAGGGAAAGTAAAGTGCAAGGGAAAAAACTTTTGCATATAGAAAAATCTTCCCGAGGACCTTTATGGCGTTTTGCTGAAGTAATAGGTTGCATTGTTTGCTTCGGCGTCCACTTAAATGGCTGAACAAGCATCTTTTCCTTCTCAAGAATCAGGGAAAGTGTCTGATCAAACAAAAGGCCCTACGTTTTAGCAGCATGGGAAGAAAAGTGCAGAGGGGAAACCAATACCGCATAACTGGGCCACCAGTGCAACAAAGCTGCCTGCATTATCCATTGTCTCGCTCCTCACAGCCCGACTCGCCCTGACACAAGTGGCTCACGAACAAAGTCAAAAAAAAATAAACAATCTTAATAAGCAGGGGGCTGTGGGGAGAACACGCAGAAGATTTCCATTGTGGTGCGTGCTTTATTTGCCCCTTATCTGCTGGGTAGCGAGCGCAAAAAGAAGCATCGTGTAAGCGTCGCGATTACATCGTTTGGGTTTGTGATCCAGGAATGTAAGATGCACTCGGCTCATTCTGCTGCGCGACGCGCCGGGTCCCTCACCAGCCCTCCGAAGCATCTCAAGTGGAGAGGTCTGAAGGACCAAGACGCACGCGAGGATAATCTTATTAGCTCCGCTGAAAGCTACTGTGTTGTTGCGCTGTTTGTCCTTGACAAAAAAATACAAACACTCCTCCTCATTTGCACAGGCTCTCTCCTGTTCAAATAGTGTGCAGCGTGCTTGTGATAGTAGTCCACATTGTTTGGAATACCATTAAGATGCTGGACCTGAGGTGTAAAGATAAATCAAAGATAAGTTGGACTTTTAAAGGGATAGTTTGGTTGTTTTTAAATGGGGTTGTACATAGTACTTATCCATAGTCAGTGTATTACTTACAGTAGATGACGGTCGGCACAACCCCAGCTTGGAGAAACATACAGGAACACCAGCACCGCAGCAAAGCAATGTGGCACACTGCTGTGGACGGGGGCAACTTTAGCCATCTAAATGAACCCACCTAAAAAATTGCATATCCGTTTAAGTGTACACAATATTTAGAATATTTTCCGACGCCGAGCTTAACTGAAAGTGAAACTTATCTTTACTGTTTTTCGTTATCTGAGCCTGCTGGCTTTGGAGAGAGCATAGATAAGTTTCCCGTCGGAAAGGAGAAGGAAAGGGCTGTCTGAGAAGCAAGATAAAGCTGTGAAAAAATCCTAAATATATAGCGCACACTTACACGGATATTGATTTTTAGGTGAGCCTTTCTTTTAGGTGGCTAAAATATGTTTTTCTGCCGGCCCCATCCACTGCACTGTATTGCTTTGCACCGGTGTCGGTACTCCTGTCTTTTTCTCCAAGCTGGGGGCGTACCGACCGTCATCTACTGTAGGTAATACACTGACTATGGATAAGTACCTCATACAACCCCACTTCAAAACACACAAACTATCACTTTAATGCAGAAAAAGCACAAAATATGCTTTTTTCCATGCAGTATTCACAAGATGATTTACTGATTCAAAACATGAACCAATAAATCTCAATAATCGTATAAACTTTCAGTTTTACAACCTGGCAGTAAAAATTGGGACTCATTTTGGGATGATATAGAAACATGTAAATGATTGACAGTCTGAATAGCTCAGCCATGTCACAGTATACAAAAGGGGTGAGAAGGCCCAGCACTAAACCAGTTTGCATGTGCATATCAGGGATTTGATATGAGAGTGTGTGTGTGTGTGGCGGGGTGTGACTAATTCCTGCTAAATGGCCCTTACTTGAGGGGCTGGTCCCCATCAGCTGTAGGCCAGACTTAGTGCCATCTGGGCACAATGTTAAGTTTCACTGGTGAATGGGAGCCACGACCACCAAATCCCCAATCCCCCCCCCCACCCCTTTCCCCTTTGCCTTCCAGGGCCATAAGTGCGGTGTCGAACACAGCATGGAAACCTAAGTATGTGGTTTCCTCTGAGAGCCGTTGAGTTTGGGAACAGTCGGGATTTTGAACCCATGACAGGTCCTCTAACCGCCGACGAGCACTTCCACTGTCTCCTTGAGGGGCCTCATCCCCTCGCTGACCTTATCCAATGCAAACACACGCAGCCTGAGCCAGCGCATTCTGTTTTATTGCTAGATTCAGCTAATCTCGCTGAAGGGCTCCTCCTCCTCCCTCTCTCTGCCCCTCAGTGTTTTAGTTGTTCCAGCTGTGCAGGAGCCCTTAATGTTGTTGGCATAGCTGCGAAAACGTGCAAAAACACACATCGTACACACAGGAAAACATGTGCAGGCATGCAGTGAGGTGCACACACATGCATGACACACACACACACACACACACACACACACACACACACACACACACACACACACACACACACACACACACACTCATGCTCCTCCCTTCCTCCATTCATTTTCTCCCCCTCTTATCCCACTTTTTGCTCACAATCTCCCTCAATCGTCTCCATCTCCCATCTCTCCCCTCCCCTCTAACTCGCTGTGCCGCGGTGCGTTTGTGCCGCGTTGATAAGCCTAAGATAGCAGATCTCGGTGGTCGCTGATGTAATGATGATGAATGCTGCGGCGCTGCCAGTCTCCCCCCTCAGGGGGCCCTCGACACTGAACAGTCGCCCTAATGAAATGAACACAAATACAGTACCGCGTCTGTGAGGGGGGGTTGCCAAATCTAAGAAGACACTTCAAGAGTTTGTATAAAAATGTCCCTCAGTTTGAGTGTGTGTGTATGTGTGTTTGTCGTGCATTTGCAAATGTGCTCCTAATAGCAGACTGCAGTGGTTCACCTTAAGCAGTTTCATAGCATTAAGCTTGTAAAGATGGAGCCTTTAAATAACAAAAGGCAGTGATTTTTGATAGCAGCCATTTAAGCTTCCAGGAAGAAAAAAAAACTGCATTTTTTTTCTATCAAAGGCAAAAGTTTATTTTAGTGTTTCACTTTGATGTGTACAATTTGCCGATGACTTTCAACTCGGTGCCTTTGTCACCGAGGCGTATAATTTATGTTAAATTGATTTGCTTAATGTGCTTATAAAATAAGAATGTTTTTTTTTCTTTTTTTCTGAGGGAACAGTCTGAATTGTGGTATTTTAAACCTGTTTAATCGCCTCCCTTTCTGTGTGGAAGGATTACAGTCGAGCACAAATAAAGATACACCCTCTTTCTCTCTTCTCTAATTGGGTGTAGGACAGACATTTCATGGGAAAGACATTAATATGAAATTAACATTTATTTTGAGTAACAGCAGCAACTGATGCCTAGTTGTAATTCCTTCTTTTGTGCCAGGCCGCTGATGCAGGGTCTGTAAGGTAGCGCCCATACAGATACTTATTTCTCTGCTGTCTCATGTAAATGTATTTAAATATTTTGCATCTGTCTTGTGAGTCGTGTTATTTCAGTTCTAAATGACATGATATTCAAACTAGGATCTCTGTGCTCAGATTTGTCAGGGATAAAACTTTTAGCATTCTTTCCACAGTGTCTTGATGTAAACACAGTTGGAAGGAAGTGTCTTTGTGTTGCTGATTTTCTGAGTGTTTTCGGATACTTTGCTGGACGGGGTGAAAATGAGCAACACGCCAGGGGAAAGCAGAGACGGGAACATCTGCAGGGATTGGGTGTGGGCGTCCAGGTCAGAGGGATTATGGGTGAAAAGGTCCTGCTTTTAATTGCTGCTTTGGAACTGTGGCCTGCCTGGTGGAAACACAAAAGGCCGGTCAGACACGCTTCAGTGGCTTGGACTTGTGAATATTTTGCCCGACCGGTGGAATGCCTCGCTTTCTCCTCCTCGCCTCCCCTACAAACCCCAAATCCTGACCCTCACATTCGCTGCACTTTCAGCTCTTTTTTTAGCTCTCTGACTCACCTGGGGGCGACACAAAGACACACACATACATGTATGCTTAGTCACTGTTGTCAGGCCATCAAATAGGCATTATAGGTTGCTATAAACACCATAGATATGGGTCAATAGGGGCCTACTACACCAAATATTAGTTGTAGTTTTGTTGCTTAAACCCTAAAGAAGCTTTTGTTGCCTAAACCTAAAGAAGATGTCGTTTTGTTGCCTAAACCTAAAGAAGTTGTAGTTCCTAAACCTAAAGAAGTTGTAGTTTTGTTGCCTAAACCTGAAGAAGTTGAGGTTTGTTGCCTAAACTTAAAGAAGTTGTAGTTCTTTTGCCTAAACCTGAAGAAGCTGTAGTTTTGTCGCCTCAACCTAAAGAAGTTGTAGTTTTGTTGTCTAAATCTAAAGAAGTTGTAGTTTTGTTGCCTAAACCTAAAGAAGCTGTAGTTTTGTTACCTAAACCTAAAGATGTATTTTGTTACCTAAACCTAAAGAAGCTGTAGTTTTGTTACCTAAACCTAAAGAAGTTGTAGTTTTGTTACCTAAACCTAAAGAAGATGTATTTTGTTACCTAAACCTAAAGAAGCTGTAGTTTTGTCGCCTCAACCTAAAGAAGTTGTAGTTTTGTTGTCTAAATCTAAAGAAGTTGTAGTTTTGTTGCCTAAACCTAAAGAAGCTGTAGTTTTGTTACCTAAACCTAAAGATGTATTTTGTTACCTAAACCTAAAGAAGCTGTAGTTTTGCTACCTAAACCTAAAGAAGTTGTAGTTTTGTTACCTAAACCTAAAGAAGATGTATTTTGTTACCTAAACCTAAAGAAGCTGTAGTTTTGTTACCTAAACCTAAAGAAGTTGTAGTTTTGTTACCTAAACCTAAAGAAGATGTATTTTTTTACCTAAACCTAAAGAAGTTGTAGTTTTGTTACCTAAACCTAAAGAAGCTTTATTTTTGTTACCTAAACCTAAAGAAGATGTAGTTCATTAATCTAAAGAATATGTAATTCATAAATCTAAAGAAGTTGTAGTTTTGTTGCCTAAACCTAAAGAAGATGTATTTTTGTTACCTAAACCTAAAGAAGATGTATTTTTGTTACCTAAACCTAAAGAAGTTGTAGTTTTGTTACCTAAACCTAAAGAAGATGTATTTTTGTTACCTAAACCTAAAGAAGTTGTAGTTTTGTTGCCTAAACCTAAAGAAGATGTATTTTTGTTACCTAAACCTAAAGAAGATGTATTTTTGTTACCTAAACCTAAAGAAGTTGTAGTTTTGTTACCTAAACCTAAAGAAGATGTAGTTCATAAATCTAAAGAAGCTTTTTTCGTTTGTGTTCAAAACGTAATGTTTCATTCAGTTTTACAACATGTTGCTTTTAAGTTTTGCTTTCACTTTTACAACGTAGTAGGCGTACTAAGCCCCTACTGACCCACATCTATGGTGCTTATAGCGACAGATAACACCTATTTAATGGCCTGATAACAGTCGAATCGTGTGGCCTACTCCACACGCAAAGCATGCTGGGAGCTATTCAGTAACAGCTGTAATTTACGATCTCTCCCTGTTCCTTTTCACTGCTTTTGCTCAAGTTCAGTCATTCGAATGATGTAATGACAGTTTCAAAGAGGGAGACTAAAAAGTTTTCTTTGATCGCGCTCTTGTTTCCATGAAATTGAATGAGTGGCACCTATGATCAGTCGTCATAGCAGGAACGTACATGTGCAGACGTACAGTACATGCGCCGCACAACATCCCCGACGATTAACTGTGAATAAATGAAAGCGTTCACTCTATCAAACACATGCAGAGATGATATCTGTGCAAAGTAGGACAAAAAATGTCTTTGGTTGGGGGATGACGGCTACACATGTACTCATGTGGGAGTGATTAGAGGACGAGCTCTTGTTTAATTCTGTTTTGATTGGTAAGGGAGTAATTGCATTGTGTTTCTTTTTTCCCTTTGCTTTTTTTTTTTTTTTGGTAAGCCAGCAATTGCTTACAGATGTTGTTGTCGGGTCAGAATGGATGACAGACTCTGGTTTTTCAGGGGGTTGGGAAAAAAAACAAACAAAGCGCATAGTGTTTGTCTGAAGTTTACCCCTCACCACTTCCCCCTCGCCTTCCCTCCTTGGGGAGTTGGTAAAAATCAGCCCCCCCCGCTCTCCTTTCTCTTGTAGTTTCAGCAGCTCTCCTCTGTTTGCATTATACTGCTGCCCTTTGTATCCATGCATGTTTATAGGGTGGAGGACAATTAAACAGTACAGTTGGGTAATTAGCCGGTCTTTATTGGAAAGAAAATGTTAGTCAGACTAAATATTTCCACTAATTATCCATGAATTATGGAGGCTAAGTAAAGGCTTTGTATCGGACCAAATGAAGCCGTCCTGTACTTTGTGTAAATGAGTGGTTGTGGTGTATCACATAATCAGAGACCTCCGTGACCTAGATAGAGTAGAGTTTGTAGACAGCCTCTGAGGTGCTGAACTGAGCAGCATGTCTGCTAGACTGTTGGCTGAACCCCTTCTAAACCCACAGACAGTATTAACTTGAACCACCTTTATTCTTTGAAAGAAAAATTGCCCGGCACCATGATATTCCCAAAAGGGCCTTCAAACAACCCTTGTTTTTTCAGGACTGTGAATGTTTCTCTCTCTGTGGTATCCCCTTAGGGTTTCTCCTTTCTCTCTGGAAACACTGCTAGAGCAGGATTATCAGTATATCCACAAGCTGCCTTTACTTCTATTCGGAGATATAAAACCTAGTCAGGATGTCCTGCCTTGCTATGTTTATGGAGTTTTTTTGACAAGAAGTCAGAAGTTTAGTGTGACAGTTGAAAATAAGGTAAGCTAAATTTAGTTTTTTGGGGATATTTAAGCACAGTTAACGGAAGAGGAGATCAGAGCCCAGCAGCAGGTTTGAGTTAAAATAAATCAGGGTGAGCTGGTGGATTGACCCGTGGTCTGCTCTGGGCATCATGAAAAGGGAGGATTGGATCTGAAGTTTTCTCTCACAGGGTTCTCAGTGTTGAAGTCTTGAGGCGCTCCATTGTTAAAATGTTTAACTTCAATCAAGCAAGAACTGCTTAACTTGATGCACAAATCAAATGATTTAAGACACTTGAAAATCATGTCTTTCACTCATCCGTCCCTACTTCTTCTTCTCCACCAGTCATCCCGTCTCCATGAGGTGTTGAGGAATGAGCAATCGCCATGGAAACCCAGTCCCAGGCCAGTTCAGCAGCTGAGAAGAAGAAGAGGGTGGAGACCATTGTGGCGACCAAGGGCTCATCAGCGCGCAATGACATCAGCGAGAAGGCGGTGGCCTCCAGCACCACCTCAAACGGTAACGCGTCACCTCTAACTGCACACTCAGCCGCTATGTGGTTCATGTAAATATAATTTTGGTCTGTTGGAATACGCCCAGTTTAGGGAGAGACTGGTCTGTCAGTCAGCTTACTGTACCATTGGAGTAATGGAAAGCCCAAATGCATGAGTGACCAAGAGATTAGACACAGATGAAAATCACTACACAGCTGATATTCAGGTGTTTTTCCACATGAGAATGTTTAAAAAGTAAACCAGATAAATGGCACTACATTTTCTACACTACAATTATAAAAAAATTTATTTAAAAGTTTGGATTTTGCTGGTGACCTGCTGATCTTGCATAGCTGTACCTCCACCTCAAGATCATCGAAGTGTGGAGAAATTCAACTTTCTCTGTGCAGGCTCAGTTCATTCACATCTGTTTATCAAACTTCACCCCTAACTTGTCAACGTATCCTCATACAACGGTTCGTATCATATCTTACATAATTGATTCCTAATTTTTTTCCGTGGTTAAGGAAAAAATTTGACTTGGTTAGGTTTAGGCAACAAAACTACTCAGTTAGGTTTAGGAAAAGATTGACTTGGTTAGGTTTAGGCAACAAAACTACTTGGGTTTAGGAAAATATTGACATGGTTAGGTTTAGGGAACATAACTTCTTAGTTAGGTTTAGGAAAAGATATACTTGGTTAGGTTTAGGGAACAAAACTTCTTAGTTAGGCAACAAAACTACTTGGTTAGGTTTAGGAAAATATTGACTTGGTTAGATTTAGGCAACAAAACTACTTAGTTAGGTTTAGGAAAAGATATACTTGGTTAGGTTTAGGGAACATAACTTCTTAGTTAGGTTTAGGAAAAGATATACTTGGTTAGGTTTAGGGAACAAAACTTCTTAGTTAGGCAACAAAACTACTTGGTTAGGTTTAGGAAAATATTGACTTGGTTAGATTTAGGCAACAAAACTACTTAGTTAGGTTTAGGAAAATATAGTGGTTTGGGTTAAAATAACTCTGGAAGTGTCGTAACTTAAGTACGGAAGTTACGTGACAAATAAATTAACGTTGACTTCAGTTTTTACACATGGTATGAACATTAGTCTCCTGGGCAAGTCTGGTGTTTTTTGACCCGCCTATCAACCCTGACCTCCTCCCTATGCGGCGCTTGTTGCTCTTTATACTTCCTGGTTCACGATTACGTGGATTACATACGAATTGATTTTGTGGGATATATACGAATTACAGTGCATTACTTTTCGTAGGTATGGCTATGAACAGTGTATGAGAACTGCCTGGACTTGTACATACCATTGAATCACATGTTTCTTCCATTTCTATCCTAAATTTTGGCTTAAGTCACCAAGGCTTGCAGCATCTCGCTGTTAGGCATTTTCTGATGTTTTCCAGACCCCTGTGAGCTTGAGACGGAGGTGTGGCTACCATATGTAGCGTCGTAGTTTAGCATCGGGGCCGCTGACCTACAGGGGACCGAGGAATGTTATTTTTGCGTATGTTCTCATGCTTTAAGATGAAACTGACCAACTCCCCAAAAACATGATTTAAAGATGTAGACACGCACAGATCCTTGCTCACATTACTGATGTTTACTTTCCCCCTATTCTGGTGGTGAGTCGCACACAACCCCTCACTGGTAGCAAAACCTTTGGCATGTTTACATAGCAATGTCTTCAACACATGCTATTAAAAGCCGTGCCGAGCTTACAGTTCATCAAGCCTGTCGTCATTCGGCCTTTCATTCTTAATTCAGACGCTGGAATGAGGAATATTAGATGGCGATTTTTTGTGTGTGTTTGGCTGGAAATCCTTGGAGCATCAAGCTAAAGTCATAACAAAACCAGAGTTGAGATCACTGTGGACTGAGCTGCAGCTGTGCTCATTAGCAGTGAGAGCATTTGGAGCTTTTTTGGGTAGTTTTACTGTCAACCCCCCCGCTCCTCTACTCTGCTGATGTCAAATGTGATCATCCCAAGTGTGAAGAGGAAACAAACAATCCAGGGAGGGGTAAATAAGTTGGTGTGACTTGCTCCCCATATGGGAGTTATCACAGGAAGTGAGTAAGGTAATTCATCCTTAAGCATCTTTGGGAACACTCTTACTCATTCCCAGATGGCCAGCATGGTTTTATTAATTAAAGGGGCAGCGAGGAAAAAAAAAAAAAGTTTGTTGTGGAAAAAGCATGGATGTAATTTGGCTTTGTGATTGTGGATTTTTCTTCGTAATGTGCTGGTAATTACAGCATAAGGTTTGTCTCCTACACAGACTCAGCCGGCTCACGAGAGACACGACAGCTTTAAAGTGGCAGTAGGCAGAAAGTTTTTAGCATCATTGGGCAAAAAATCCATAATAACCTTTCAGCATATTGTAATTCAAGTATCCTGAGAGAAAACTAGACTTCTGAACCTCCTCATGGCTCTGTTTTCAGGCTTTAGAAAATCTAGCCTGTGACAGGAGACTTTGACCAATCACAGGTCATTTCAGAGAGAGAGCGTTCCTATTGGCTGTGCTTAGTATTTCCTCAAGAGATCTCAACATGGCTGCCGGGTCACAAACTTTCTAATTTTACTCCTAAACAGTACACTACAAGATTTTTCTAAACACATTTGAGGAGAGAAATAGGCATTACAGTAACAGAATATTGATTCATATTTGATCAGCGCTGCCTAGTTTGACCGTTTGATCGGAGTTCGCGAGTGATTGACAGCTGCTCGGAGACGGCAAGGCTCCAGATCAGCTCTGATTGGTTGTTTTCCTCTTGTCTGTGAAATCTTGCAGATGCCATTAGGAGCACCGGAGGACAGAGAGGCACATGATTATTTTCAGATTACCTGTCTCATGCACTACTGTCAGGATATAGCGACCTTTTTATACAAATAACTCTTTTTAATCATATTTGCTTGCATATAATCTCGCCTACTGCCGCTTTAAGCAAACTCCCTTAAATACAGTAGTCTCATAATTCACTTGATGAAGGGAGGGATGATACCGATCTGCACAGAAAGGTCCCTTTTAGATCCCAATCTCTGTCTTGGAATCAGAAGATAGCTTACACATTCTTTGTGTTGTTATAATTACGGCACATTCCCAAGTCGCCCCCAGAACTCATAACCTCTTATCAGGTGTAACCCTACACTCGCCTCAACTTTAACCCCCGTAGCCCCTGCCCCACCGCCTCCATGCAAACAAAAGGTAATTGTGAGCAGCTGTGGAACCCCAGTGACTGGTTCTTCTTAGGAAGGCCTCGGCGAAATATTTCCCCCCGTCAAGCAGAGCAGCCCCTGATCTCAGCGATGCAGCGGAAACCCCGTGGTGCGCCCGGCGACGGCGTGCTACGATAAGTTGTGAGAAGTGGAAAATAAGTAGGGGCAGGTTGAGTGGACATGGCGGATGTTTAGCTACCAAGAAGTACAGCATTTTTCTGTGATTGCAAATCAGATCTTGTCGCTGTTCTGATTAACAAACTGCACTTTTGTCTGGATTTAGCTTAATTCTCCTCCTCCGCTCGGCCTTCCCCTCTTGTCCCCTAAGTTTTGTCCAAGTTGAGCAGGCCCAGAGAGTAATTATTGAGTCCTGGTAGAGCGTTCCCACATGGTTGGCTAAATGGTGGCTTCATCCTGTGTGCCATTCATCTCCGTGCCCCCTCCTCTCGCACTGACAGCTCAAAAGAGCCGACTGTGCCACAACAATGCTGTGATTGGTGCTCTTTAGGAGGGGTTCGGGGCGAGGGAAGGGAGGGTGCTCTCCCCTCCCACCCTCATCATTCGGCAGGCAGGTGGACCACAAAGTCCCCTGATTCTTTTGTTGGGTCCTGAGCTAAAAAAAAAAAAAAAAAAGATGTCCATGCTCCTTGGCTGAATAAATCCTGTCGTCATGGGATAATTTGCTAATAAAAAAAAAGAGAAAAAACACAGGGTGGGGGCTGAAGGATTGGTTATTTGCAGAGAAAAAGAAAAGTTTCTGGTTGGTTTATGATACAGTATGAGTAAAACAACTGGACACAGTTCAGAAAATCATCAGGGAATGCCGTTTTAACATAACACCGCCTCTGTGATGCAGGCTATAAAGTGGGGACCTTTTTAATGGTCATGCTTAAAAGGGCACGAGCAAAGGTCTCAGAGGCAAACAAGTCAAGCCTTAAAGGGCAACAAATGTTAGTGTAGGTTACCAGAGAAATCCCTAAGCAAATGGAGAGCGTAGCTAAAGTGTTTAAAGAAGAAAAAGACTGCTTTGAAAAAAAACAAAAAAACCCTCTTCTGATGGGAAGAGGAAGAAGAGAGAGCGAGGAGAGAGATAGAGGGCCACCTTCTTTTTAGGCAGCCATTTAAATGATCAACAGTAAATAGAGGGGAATGTCATCTGACAGAAATAAAGTTCCCGTTAACAGCGGGGATGGAAAGTAATTTACAGATACGCTGTCCCCGCCATCTTTGTGCCTCCCAGATAAGGTTTCATTTCAGAAACGGATAGGAGACATTTTCACTTACGGGCCCCCATTCTGGGACACCTGTGATAACAGCTTGTGGACCCCTAATTGAAAATGGGTTTCAAAATGGATTTTCACTTTTCTTCTTCCTCCCCCCCTCCTTCTCCATTCCCTCCCTCCTCCCTCATGACTAACCCCCCGCTCCCTCCTCCACCCCCGTCAACACCCAGCTCCATCCCTATTTTTCCGTGGCGTTCCCTTGTCGTTGGCAGAGGGAGGCGATATTGGAAGGACAGGGAGGAAGAAAGGGAGGGAGGGAGGCTGGGGGGAAATGGAGCATCGGGAGCGGATCATCCCTCAGCCCGTGTCACAGCTATGACAGCCGCGTGATCCGTCTTATTAATGAAATCATTGATCACTTGATGGGACTCATAATCAACTGTTTCTCCACTGTGTCCTGCCTCATCTCCTCCTCCGCCTCCTCCTCCTCCTCCCTCCTCATGTTGCCACCTCTGCTTTACACTTTTTATCCCCCCTTAAAGATCCGATCTTTTTTTTGTGCAACTGAAAATGATTAATAAATACATAAAATTAACAAGAACACCCAGACACTGCCTGACAATAATTGCTGACAAGTGATTCAGAATTGAAAATGACAAGAATTGCATGAAATATATTCCTTTAACTGGCCTTTTTCTTTTTAGATGAGACAAGTTGGTAGCTATTTTAAGAAATCGCTGCTGCTATAAGGTGATCCCTGTCATCTGTATTTGTGCTGTATGTATTTCATGGGGACCAGAGGAGGAAGCAGGGGCCCCTCTGTGTTACCCTACTCTGGGCTCTGCCTGTGGGGGCTAATGAGAGAGGACTGATGGAGGGATAAGGGACCTCATGGGAGCGCTGGCTGGCCCACGGGTCAAACAGCACAATGGAGGAGGCGTTATAGAGCCTGACACACAACCCCACACAGGAAAACTGGCTTTTAGTGTCAAAAGACCTCTGTATGGTACATAAATAATACATAAAATACATAAAATCTTTATATATAAACAGAAGAAAATACATATTTATCCACAATATGGCTGTTTTCATGAGGTTTTAGATATATATATATAAGTATTAAATATAAAATCTACCTGTAGATTTGGGTTTGTAAAGTCACTCTGGCCCCATGTGCACCCACTGTGGATGTGCTTCCTTCACTGGTGAGCCATAGCCATTTCATGGACCTCTGCACTGAAGGCAATTTCCTGCAGCAGCAGGGGGACAGGCTTTGGCAGAGCCACCTCACGGGGGCCTGAGGCGCAGGATTAGCTTAGCCTCGCCGCTACTCAGGGCGGAGGGGAACCTCAGCTGCCCAGCCCGGTCCAGCCCAGCCTGGCCTCTCTCTTGTCTGGCACACTTCCAAAGGCCCACATCTGCCTGCTGGAGCTCCTCTGCTCCTTCACTGCTGGAAGATGCATATAAGCCACCGCCTCAAGACTTTTGCACGCGGTGGAGACTCAGCCAGAATTCAGCTGTAGTGGAATTGCATCTTTGTTTTTTTTGGTCATCCTACTTGTTTGCCCTGGTGGATGTAGCTAGACATATGGATTTAAACCTCAAAATTAGCACTTAAATTTGGGTCATGTTTTTGTAGTTTTGGTCTATCGGTTATGATAACATCGGGCTCACCAAAGCATGTGCTGAGATCTGGGAGCATATTGCTACAATGAAGTCAGACAGGGCAAGAAAGAGACATGTTGTAAATAAGACAGATTATTTAAACCACTTTATGTGGAGGGATAAAACCAACACATTCTCATCCTAACTTGCCACATACTTTGTCAGACTCCTTGGCGCCACTTTTCGGTCGCAGTAAACACATCCTTAATGTTGTGAAATAAACAAAAACACTTGTTAAGGATTAGGCAACAAAAACACTTAATTAGGTTTAGGAATAAACAACATGGTTGGGCTTAAAATTACTAAATTTTTACAGTGAAAATGTGACTTCACGTTGTGAACACGGGGCACGAACGATCGGCTGATTGTAACGTGAAAGTGAAACGTAACGCACGGGACACCGACAGCGGTCTCCTGGATGAAAGCCTTGTGTTTGTTGGACCTATCCACCTCCCCTCCCTCCAGCTTTCTGTGTCTCTTTTGCTCTTTATAATACGTCACCATAGCACTTTCCCTGTGCATTTACTATTGACGTGGATGGGTTTACATTGTAGTTAATGGAAAGCTCAGTGCGGCGGAATCGAACGCAGATGGCCGTGGCAAAGCATCGGTATTTGACGCCCTGGGAATGAAAACAGGCTGATAAAACCCAAAGTGAGCAAGCCTGAAATATCAGTCCATTGTTGCACAGGAAAACTGGACAGATGCACAACAATGGTAAGAACAGCAGGTCAAAGTTGAACAAGGAATGCAGTCTGTAAACTGATGGATGTTTGCAGCGTACAGTTCGGGTGATAAATGTATTGCTCGCCTTGGTTTTTATGTTCCAACTAAGTTTGGCAACCTGGGAGTTTATTAAAAACCTTATGATTGTGTTCCTTGCTTGGACTTCCTTGTAGCGATGTTGCCGCATTTCCAAATCCTGGCAATTAACTTCAAGATTATTACAGATAGAGATGATAGCCAAAGCTACAAAAATTAGACACAAGTTATAATTTCCCTTTAATGTGACTCAGAATTCATTCATGCAATCTCAATTTGATATCTCAGTCTTAGATTTCTAATTCTAACACGTTGTGATAGTTCACGCTGACTGTCACAATGGCTCCTCGGGAGAACCTAAGATCATTTTCACTGACACGCTGAGAGCCAGAATGGCCTCGGAGTCAGAGGTCACCCGGGTCAGAGACGAGTCTCTGAGCTGACGACCCGCCTCACGAAGACAAATCAGCCTGCTCCGTGTGTGAGAGGATCGGGGGGTTCATCGACCGGCGCGGCCCTGCTGCATCCCAGCGGCGCTGCGTCCGTGCCGGATCTCACTCCTCTCAGAGAGGGCGACGACCAAGGGCCCCGTAAACTCATAAACACATAAAGTGGGGAAACAGTAGTTGATTATTCTACCACTCTGTCCATTTGTCGGGAGGCATCAGTGGCCTCCCTCCTGCCAGGAGGAACAAAGCGGGGGGTGTCCTGACCCTGCCAGGAGGATTTATTGTGGTGTGTTCTTTTACGCGTCCTCTCTGTTTTGTCCGCTCGCTCACGCCTCCTTACCACAGTCGGATTCTTGTTGAAAGGGATGAAGCAGCAACTAGTGGCCATGCCACCAGGGTTGGAGTTCATATCAAAGACTAGTGAGCTGATCTTTTGCTGCACTCATGAAGATACTGTAATCAACAAAACAAGTTTTGTCAAGATGCATGTTAAGGTATTCAGATTTTTTTTAGTTGCTTGTTTGACATGTAATGACATAAAAAACAATCTAGCTTGAGAATAATGGGATCTCTGCGTGCTAAACAAATAATGCCTCATTAGATTGCATATACATGTTTTATGTGTGCATTACAAGAAACAAGATACAGCAGTTTATGAAACATGTTTTAATATTTATGCCTTTTATGTTCCCCCTCATCAAGTACATTTATCTTTCCAACATGTTGGCAGCTGTTATTTAAAATGATGAATCAATATGTCATTGAGGTAAATAAAAACAGCGTGCATGTATAGTTTTAAAGAGAAAGCATGTGAAGTTAGTTTGCTCTACCGAGATCACATGAAAATGTCCCTCTTTAGGTTTAGTTGATGTCCATTTAATCAAAATTTTCTGCACTGTCTGGAAGCAGCCCGTATGTTTCAGGCCACTCTGCTCAAAACTCACTGGATTGAATCAAGACATGCTTTCAGGTTTGAGAGAGCAAAAAGGCCCTCTACCCCCTAATCTCTCTCCCCTGACCTCCACACCCTCTGGGCCTTGACTCTCACCCTTCTCCCTGCTCCCCCTCCCCTTTCCCCGCCCCGGCTCTCTCCCTCGCAGTGCGAAAGAGGAGCCAGGATCAAAGGCCATAAACCATGGCAGTGATTTCTGGTGATTGATTAGAAGCAGAGGTTGAGAAGCAGCTCCATTCTTCCCACCCTCCGGTGCTGCGTACGCGTTCTCCCAGGGCTCTCGTAAATAGCTCAGGCTTTAAGTGTGAAAAGAGTTGCCACGATTGGCAGACAGAGCCCGGGAACACATCCGTGCCGGGGCGGCCGGGCCAAGTTTTTCTGCCTCTTCCTCCTGGATGGCAGGGGGGTGTCAGTTGATAAGAACCATTTGTTGTCTTGCTTGGATCTGGGGAGGGACAGCGTAATCCCCTCGCCCTGGTCTGTTCGCAGAGCTGGAGGAAAAGAGCAGAGGAGAGGAGGAGGAATTGATTTTCAGAGAGAGGGCATGCGGAGAATTGAACTCAGATGTGCAGCAGAGACGGGGTCTGAAAGAAACATACTACTTGCGGGGAAACAAATGTCTGTAGCTTACAGCAGAGGGGCCGCGCAATTTGAACTTGAGCAAGTCCTTCTAATGTTAATCAATTGCATAGCTGTCTCTCACCACTCTCTCCTCCTCCTCCTCCTCCTCCTCCTCCTCCTGTCCCGAGCCCAGCTCCGCCTGCAGGCCTCTTGACAAGCAAGTGGTCCTGTAAAGGTATTTTAATAGGCCATGTCCACTCAGAGGCACTGAGATTAATACTTGAACCTGATCTCCCACATGCATGCTTTTGCACAAATACACCTCTCTGTCGTTACACCGCCTGATCTCACCTGGAGCTGGGAGTCTAATGATGTTCGGAGTGTGGGCCTCGCAGCGACAGCTCCAGTCCCGGGGAGATGTGTCTCATGTCAGACTTTGCGCCAGACAGACTCCAATAAGGAAAGGGTGGGGGTGTGGTGGTGGTGGTGGTGGGGTGGGTGTTCTTCAACGCAGCTGGAGCGAAGCCAAAACTAAAAGTGCAATTCTCCGAAGGTTTTGTTTTTCCTCTGTGGTATTTACAAAGTGATTGAGCGCATTTTTGAGTGTCATGGAGTATCTCATTACGCTCTTAAAAGCTTTTTATCCATCGACATGCTTTAAGATATGTACACATGCGGCGCATACTGGTCATGCATGCACGCAGACACATAATCTCTCATTTTCTCTCACTTTCCTCGACGGCACCAACACACACACACACTTGGTGCAGCTGGAGGATGGGCCGTCGTTATTAACTGTTTGGCGACCTCATGACTTCATCTTCGGTGCTGTCAGAGGCGGCCCACATTATGTCTCCGCGCGGCTCAATGGGCTCTTTGTTCTGGCTTGGCTCTGGAGCAGCTCAGCATGGGGCTGCGTGAGTCCAACAGTCCCACTGCGGCGGCTCTGGAGAGGGGGGGGGGGGTTGGATGGATGGAAGGGAGGGAGCGAGGGAGTGTGCGGGAAAGGGATGAGGGGAGATTGAGGAGATTTAGGAAAGACATGGGAACTGGGAGAATGAAGGATGATATCAGGAAACCAGGAGTGAGTAACAAGAGGTTAGCGGGAAGAAAGTGTGAATTAGATGCAGAAGGTGGGATGTAGAGAGACGTGAATGAAGGATTGAGAGGGAAGGGAACATGCTACAGGTGAATCCAGCTTTTTACTATGATGATTTTAAACACTGCTCTGCTTCCAGCCCACTGATTCATTCCAACGCGAACACCAGATTACGAAGGCAATGTGTCATCTGAGCTGCACTCGGTCATCCTCGTGTGGAATGTGGGATTAATGGCAAAGTAATGCAGAGATTAGAGAAGGGAGGCGAGAGGGGAGCGGGAGAGGAGGATTGGACCTGCGGGAGTGACAGGAGAGGTCATACATGAAGAGAGCTCATTACAGAGAGGGGACGGCAGCAGACGTAGGTAGTAAGGGAAGAAGTGTTGAAGCAGGAGATACGAGGAGGAAAACTAAGGTTATTATGTGATTTAGGATGCTACATGATATGTGGGCAGACAGGAATGTGTCCCATGTTTGGGCTGCTACAGGAGCAACTCTCACTTTTGTAGACTAAATAAAACTTCCATTATCATTATTAAATGTTCATAGATGAAGACATATTTCCCCCAATTGTAAATTTGCATAAAAAGCTTTCCTTTAACACTATGTTCCTCAACATATAAAGTTGATTCTCTCTGATAAATGGTCGTTTGATCCATTAGAAATATTCCAACATTGTTTCTTAGAAGTCTGTTTGGTACGACGAATGGATCTGAAAGTGGTAAGATTTGTTGGCTGTGTTAACATGGCTCTACAAGGTGTAACCTCCAGCTTCATCCCCACATTAGTGGTGCAGGAAAAAGAAGTTTAAGCTCAGCAATCAGACGGTTAGCACGAAAAGGCGTATAAACACACCAATAATGCGCAAGGCGTTTAGCGTGCAATAAATACACCGTTCTTGATTCCCGCGTGTCATTTGTACGTCACGTATCCTGTACTGACTGCAATGTAAATGCATCTGTGTATAAATGCTACGGTAAGAGTTAGTGACGTAGTATAAAAGACTTATGGTGGGGTGGGTGGTGGGAGGTGGATGGGTCCAACAAACACAGGACTTTTATCCAGGAGACCCGTGTTTGAGGCTGTTGTTGATCGGTGTTTTGTTTTGGAAGTTACGTTAATGAAGCATGTGATGATTGTCATGTGTGTTTTATTGACGTTTGTGACGTATTTTCTGTAGTTGTATTACGTTATTTCCGTACGTGTTTTACTCAGTTTACGTACTTATTTTAAGTCAAACCATGACGTTTGTCCTTACCCTAACTAAGTGGTCTTCTTGCCTAAACCTAACTGGACGTTTGCATGGCGTACAAATGACATGCAAAAAAGGCTAAAATGCATACTCGTGACATGCGGACTGTCCATTTAATGTTGAGGTATTTATACGCCTTTCCGTGAGACCAGGTTAGGATGCTTCATGCCCCGATTAGGGCTGCAACTAAAGATTATTTTCATTGTTGATTAATCTGTCAATTGTTTTCTTGAATGTCAAAAAATTGGTGGCAAATGTCGATTAGTGTTTTCCAAAGCCCAACATGACACACCTAATTCATATTTATTTTTTACAACATTTCAAAATTTCGCTTAAAATTCGCTTGACATTTGAATGGAATCACGGTTAGTGTCCACTCATTGAGCATGTAGGGACTCAGTGATCTAACTTGTGCCTCCAGCCACGAGTCCATCATATCGTCTAAACCTGTAACTTTCACCCTGTGTTGTGCTCTCCAGAGCCACTTATGTAATCATATAGAAAGCCTGCTGCCTTCTCCTCTCCCCTACTCACCTCCAGCCCCTTCCCAGCAGACAGCGGTTAAGTCTGTTTGGCCAACATAGCAGATCCTCTAATCTGCAGAGCTTTCGCTGCCTGCTGCAGACGCTGTAATGAAGGGGTCCAGGTCTCACCTGTATTTTCAGGGGGAGAGGGGTGAATTACACCCTGTTTATTGAGCTCCGGGCACTCCCATTCATATCACACGCTGGGGGCGGGTGAGGGTCAGGTCTGGGAGTTTGTCAGCCGTAATGATGATAGGATGTTGGAAGGCACACGCTGATTGAAAGGTTCATAAAGAGTTCTTTGTGAGGTGATTTGGCACCTTTTAGGTCTCGATGAAAAAAAAACTGTGGAAAATGAACTAATGTTATTTTTGATAATTAACGTGTCAAGGCAAAAAAGTTGATTCAATTAGTGTTTTTTATATTATTTTAACACTATGTGACTTAATGCGTGTGCAGAGGAACAGCCGCTCATTGTGGGAGCAGAGTGAAGGAGTCAGTTGAGTTGTGTTATTTTTATGGCGTTTGGCTTGTAGTTTGGAATTCTGATTGTCATGCTCTCTGGTAAAAAGACCTTATGTC
This sequence comes from Sebastes fasciatus, assembly GCF_043250625.1. NCBI lineage: Eukaryota > Metazoa > Chordata > Actinopteri > Perciformes > Sebastidae > Sebastes > Sebastes fasciatus. Next base: position 6,932,808 of record NC_133815.1, on the reverse strand, counting down.
CAAATGTGACGGGTTAGAAACTGTAAGCATTACCAGCTGCAGCATCAAAGGGCCGGGCATGCTGTTCATTTAACCCAGATCCGTCACACTCATGTGTAGCCCCTGATTCAACCTGTAATGTAGACATTCAGCAGAAGGCATTAGACTGAGACTAATGCAGAGTTATGGATGCAAATTTACTCCCAGCACCTCTCTACCTGTGATACGTCAAAGGTTACTTGAATGTATTTGGCTGGGGCGCTGCTATTGCTGGAAATTATTAGGTTTACAATGAATGTAATATAACCTACAATTCTGTGCCAATCCACACTAAGCTGGCTAAATTTGAACCTTTTTCTCCAGGTTTTGTTCCACTCCACGACACCTGTAAATTAGGAAAATACGGTCTGGAAGGCATGAAAATGGCATTTCATTGTGAATAGGGAAAACGATTAAGTGAGCGCGGTCAGGGAGTGTGTCGTAGTAAAGTTAAGAAGCCAATCCAACAAACCAAAGTCGTTCTTTGCCAACTGAAATAGGTTGAAGAAGACTTTTAGCCATTTTCCTCTTAAGGCCAGGGGTGTCCAACAAGTAGCGACCAGTAGCTCGCTACCCGTTTCTGTGTGGCTCGCTAGAAGTTAAAAACAAATATGTACAGAAATTTAATAACCATTGCCAATTGCCAATCAGCTGTCACTTAAACGAGTTACGCTGCTTTCAAGTTTGATTTCATCAGTGACGCCGTAACATTAGACGATGTTAGCAGGCCAGCGCATGTCAGATTTGACAAGTCAAGTCAATTTTATTTATTTTTTATTATAGCCCAAAATCACAGATTAGCAATTTACAATCTGCACAGGATACAATAACCTCTGTCCTTTACAGTCGACCCTCTCATCGGATGAGGAAAAACTCAAAATAACAGGGAAAAAAATGGAAGAAACCTCAGGAAGAGAGATGTGCAATAGATGTCATGTGTACAGAGTAAAAACATAATGTAAATACAACACAGACAAGTCATATGACAAAAAATGACACATATAATGTGAACATAATGACAATGACCACAGAAAATAGCCAGGTCAATAAAAGGCAAATAATATACTATTTTCATGAGTTTTTTTTCACGAATGTGAATGACAAATATGTGTGTCTCATTGGCGGTGCGAGCGTGTCAGTCGATAAAAGATGTAACGTTGAGCGCCACTTCACCAAAGTCCACAGCAACTTTTCATAGGACTTTCCGGTTGGTAGCAGTTTACGCGCAAAGAAGGTAAAGGAGCTGAAAACAACGCCCTAAAGACAACTCTTTACCGAACTGATGAAGAAGGCCAACGCAGCAATAGAGCCTTCGTTTAGTGGCGCACACCCTAACGAAACACAAAAAGCCCTTCGCCTGTGGCAGAATTGTAATAGAGGCGATGACTGAAACGTTATTAAAGAGCCATAAATTACGTCTGCTCTTGGCAATGTACAAGTTGGTGCTATGTGTAGCTCTCGGACACTTTCATTTTGTCAAATTAGCTCTCAGAAGAAAAAAAAGGTTGGAGACCTCTGGTTTTGGCATTTTAGTGTGGACTGAGGCCGTTATTCTGGCTTTCACACTTAAACAGCATTTTTAAAGTTAGCCTGCTTAGTGTGGCCGTAGTCTAATAACTGTTGTTCTTTTAGTGAGCTGCATAGCAGGTGCGAGAATAGATGAGCAGCAACAGAATTAGACAGACAGATCTGAACATCCACAGGCCTAATCACCACAGAAGAGAGAGAGAGAGAGAGAGAGAGAGAGAGTCCACTCTGGACTTAGACGTTCACCAGTCATTGATAAAGTGCTTAGCAGCAGGAAAATTAATGAATCCGGCCCGACTGGGAGAGGGGGTTTTGGGGTTGAAGGGGAGGGAGAGGAAGAGGAGGAGGAGGAGAAGGAGGGCTGGTGTGCAGGGGGGTAATCCTGTTCCAGCTAAATGGCTGATCCCTCTCATTCCTTAGATATCAAATGTCAAGAGTTAAATTAGCCTGCTAGCCTCAGATAGGAGTTAACATGCTTTTAAACGGGGCGGGGCGCTGTGATTCCTGCCCCTTCTGGGACGGCGGGCAGGTGCCTTTGAAGTGTCTAATTATCCAGCTCCTAGTAAGAGCAGGCTAACGATCCTAATGCCTCAACGCCGTGTACAGTTATGCACTCAAACACCACAATGTGGGAATTTTTTTACACACATTGTTTACATAAGAGAACAACACGGACATAAAGTTTGAGCTATTAAAAGTGAACTTTGTGACTCTGTACGGTAAGGTGGGAGACATCCACAGTGGCGTTCTGGATCATATTTGATGTGCTTGAAATTACTGTATTATTTTTTCTATTTTATCCAAACTGTTGGCTCTGTGTTTCTTTGCTTTGGCTGGATATCCATTTCTCTTGGCGAGCCGCTCCTAATCTGAGTGCCACAGACTTGGTCCGGATCACTCTGGTGTCAGAAGTGGGATTCCAATGCTGAGGCCCAGTGGAAAGCTGGCCCGCTCTGGTCTGGTGGGCATTGGGCCCAGATTCACCCTAAAAAGACCCACTATCCCAAAACGGACATAGTTCTGCCCTCGACTGCCCTCGCGCACAATCATTTTATATTGTTGCAGAGGACAGTAATAACTAACAGGTTATGGCTGATCATAGCTGGCTGAAGCTAATACAGCCTATAAGCCAATCAGAGCGCTAAATGGCATTTTTTTGCTTTGAAGCCCTGATCAAATGCATCTCTTGGTGTTTGATTCCTCAAAGAATGCAGGCCAAGGTGCCCTTTGAGTGAAAAAACCTTAAAAGCCATAACTATCCACGGTCAAAAACGCATCAGTGTGCATTTTAGAGTCGGGGCTTTCAGCTCATTGCTCCCTCACAATGTGGCCCTGATGAAACGGTAGTGGGGTTTCGGGCTGCTCTATGGTGGGCCTGTGCCCCTAATGGGTGAATGAGGGGTAGCTAGGGGCAGGCGGAGGCTTGGCACGATACAACCCCGCTGTGAGGCTGATTTGAGGTGAGCGCGGGGAAGAAGGAAGGCGCCAAGCAGACTTTGATTTGCCCCTCTCCAGCCCCGGGGCCTGGAGGCTGGGATGGTGAGATGCTGAGCGCTGGGTGCGTCCCAACAGACCCCTGGCGGCGGAGAGAACAGGCTGGTGCCGCGGGGCTACGGAGCAGGGGGCTGGGGCGTGGGGCTGCTGAGAGCCAAATTGAGATGTGGGAGTCGTCGAAATTTGCCTAGATGAATATTGAAGAGGGCATTCTCCGGCGCTGTGTGGGAAATCAGCTGCTGACAATAGACTGCTAACCAGGAGAGGGAACATCCTGACCTGCCCATGCCTCTCTCTGCAATTCGTCCAAACATCAGTCACACGCCGATGGTTAAATAATGTACCACTACGGATTCACTCTGCAGAGACAGAATCAAACATGAGCGCAAAGTTAAAGGGAGTGAACTTTATGTGTGCTGAAGTTCTCCAGAGCTCTGTGGATTGCTAACTACCCTGCCCACAGATATCAGGCTAATGACCTGAATCTGCCTGCTGACATTTAGAAGATTTGTTTGTCAAGGAGTTTCTCGAATGTCACCCTTTTTCGGCGAGCTCCATTAGGACTTGGTAACCTTCACGTAATGCAGGCCTGAACTCTGTGTTGGGGAAGGCACCCAGCTCCTCGTGGCACCGAGCCCCAAGAAGTTGATCAGAAAAATACCTCACACAATCGCGGTAATCCCCCGTGCTCTTGTTGTGTTGGGTTTGAGTTTTCTCTCCCTCGTCTTTCAGCCCGCGCTAATCGTGAATGATTCCCTCTGTCTATAGCGCCAATGCCAGGGCCGGTGAATCAGGTACATAAGCCTAAGCCGCTTGGAGAGGTGCTCTTATTAAACTCTAGCCAGCTGCTGGAATTTTTCTTCCCCCTCTCATTGTTAATTGGGGAGTCTTGAGTCTTTCCCGGGAGTTGATTTGCAAGAGAAAGAAAAAAAAAAAGGGAGCAAGAGATTATTGCACAGGAGGAGAGGAGCTTTGAAGAAGTGTTTTGTGATTTCACTGTATATCCTCCACTCCTCCTTGTTCGCTCTCCATGTGCTCCCCAGCCAAAAACCTGTTTGTGCCACTCCTCTGATGTTTGGGCTTTTAGGAAAGGCGGTAACAGGGGGAAGAGGGCTGCAATGGCCCTTTGTACACCCCTGAAACATGCATGTCCCAGCTTTAGAGACTGACTGAGTGCAGGCCGGAGGGCAACTCAGATGCTTGAGAGTCAAGGACAGCTTGGCATCCAGAGGAACAGCAATCCTTGTTTTTAACCTCTTCAAAATACCTTCAAAAACAACAAGCCAAGGGTTTTGTTTCACTTTTCATTTCTTTGAATGGTCTGGGCACCCTTAACTTTAGCCCCCACCCCTTGTCCCAGAGCCCAACTCTTAGAGGAATTGGCCCCACTCCATATCTCATTATCTCTTTTAAGATTTCATTTTGTCATTGCGTCCACGCTCTCTTTTATGCCGCCATATTAAAGGCCATGCATAGGGGTTTTTCTCTGAAGGTATTCGCACCAGAGTTTTACAATAGAGACCCCAGACAAGGGGAAAAAAGGGAGAAACCTGGGCTTTAGGATTTAATGAGTGGCTTGCTGGGGGTGAAAGGAGGATAGAAAGCAAGTGAGGGAGAGCAAGAGAGAGTGCATTTGTAGAGAGGGAGAGGAGAAAGAGGAGTAAGGGAGGAAGAATGCAGGAATGGAGCACCAGGTACCATAATAGTGGCAGAGAAAGCTCCTGAAATACTAGAGCTGGGGCGTGTGCTCTGATCAGGACGGCAGTGAGCACAATTACCTTCTTTTCAAATCCTTCAGTGACACTGCGGGAGGAAGGAGGACTTTGAAACTTGAAAGGCAGGAGCCTGCTTTCAACCTCAAACGCGAGCAGGAAAGGGCTCTGAAATTTGTTCAGTGCTCCCCATCCACCATTAGCTTGTTTCTTCCTCTCGCCTCCAGGCATTTAAGCGCTTTTTGAAAAGATGTTAAGAAATTCAATCACCATAGAGAGAGAGCGGGATTTTTTTCTGTTTTTTTTTTTTTTTTTTTTGAGAGGCATGCTTTTCCTCTGGTCCACAGAGGACCGGCCTGCTGCTTTTGTATTGGGCTGAATAGACCTGCAAACTGGTGGAGGACTGGATGCGGCAACCATGGGAAAAGAGGAGAAAATAAAAGAGGAATGAAAGATGAGGGAGGGAAAAGGGGAAAGGGTCTGTTGGGCTGATGGTCAGAGTTAGAGAGGAGTTGCGTGGTTGAACTTTTCAAAGTTGCATGTGTTTGCCTGCGTCTGTCTTCATTAGCTCATTTTTTGACATCTTTCGACATGTTGTAAGGATACAAAAAGTTTCAAGGTAGAGAAGAGAAACCTTACCAGAGATTTCTGGTTCCTTTCCACCGGTCCGAGGAGTCAATTGACCCTTGTGCTGCTGAGTGTTTGTTTAACCATTTAAGGTGCTATGAACTGAAGTAATGAAGCCCCTTAAGGTGGTATATGGTAGAATGATGAACCCCCTCTGTGGTGACTGGAGGGGGATGGTGGGACTGTGACACCGCTGTGATTGAACTATTAGTCGCTTGACCTCCCTCAGGGGAGCGAGACATATCTAAATAGCAGTGGGGGTCACTGGAGAAGGAGAAGAAAGAAAGAACAAGAAGGAAAGGGAGTAAGAATAAGACTGCATAGTGTTTTCTAAAGTAAGCAGTCGAGTAGTTTTAAGTTTTTAAGTTTGGCAGAAGATGTTTTAGTGCCTTGTGGCCTCCTAACTGCTACACTATCTAACACCCCAGTGATGAATCTATTTATAAAACATCAAATATCTGTATGAAAGTAAGAAAAAGAGCTCATAAATATGAACACAGTTTTTATTTTCCCAGACGTAATGCTAGATCTTCTGGATGTGGAAGCAGTGGAAGCTACACGCAGCTACATGCTCTCCCCTTAGCAGTGCTTGCTCCCAGCATAGTTTACAGTTTCCACTTCTTCCAATCCATGTCAGGAGATGAACCCAATTCTGAAATCCCTTTATGTTAATATTGCGCTTTTGCAAGAGCAGACCTATTAATCCAGCTTTAACCGTATAAGTGCCATTATTCCCTTAATAAGATCACTGGCTGCGCCGTATAGGATTAAATACTTATATCATAACTGACACTGTCATTTCCTGCGGATGAGAGTGGTTTGCCTCTCTGGCTGTCAGTTCCGCGTTAAGAATCCTGGAATCTGCTGCCAGTGCTGCGCTGAGGCGTGGCTGGCCCGAACGCCGGTAATGGATGTGGGAGAGTGAGGGGAATAAAAGAGGGACCCGTGGGTTGCTCCTCCTGCTCTCTCTTCTTCGCCTCTCTCGATCTCATTCTCTCTCTCTCTCTCTTAACCTCCCCCTTTCTGATCGCTTCTCTTCTTCTGTGAAGTGCCACAGCATTATGGCGGCCCTCTTCAGTGCTTAAGGTGGTGCTCTTTAATCTGGCCCTCTCCTCTGTTCTTAATTGGCAGTTGGATGCTGTTGGGTTGCAGTGCGTAGTGGGGGAGCCTTGTACCGCTATGGCTGCTAATACTGCAGAACCTCTGGGCGCCAGCACAACGGCATTTTGCCAGGTTCTCACATTGATGCAGGAAAGAGCATTGGAGGAAGCTGATGACCAACACCCTCAGTGGTGAAATCATAATCGCATATAAACAAGGGCTTAACATGGAGACCATTCACAGCAGCAGCAGCTCATAAAGTAGTCAGGGCCTGAATAAATACTAGACCAGGGGCCAGTTGCATAGAAATAGATCTAGTCTTAAATTTAACTTTAGACTTGCTATAGGCACTTAAATTTACATGGAAATTAATAAAAAATGATTTTGTTGGTTCTTATGAACGCTTGCACACCCCTGCGGAACATTTGTGTGGGGCAGGGGTTGGCAACCTTTACTACCAAAAGAGCCATTTTAGGCACAAAAAAAAAAAAAAAATCTGTCTGGAGCTGAAAAACATTTGCAGTGAGGTAGGGGCCACATTGAGGGGGGAAAAAATCGGAGATTTCGAGAATAAAGTCACAGCTTTACGAGAAAAAAAGAAAATAACTTGTAAAATTACTACTACTATACTACTCTACATGTATATACTAATATTATGAATTCCGACTTTTTTTCTCTTAAAATTCTGACTTTATTCTCGAAATATTACGACTTTTTTTCTCGTAATATTATAACTTTATTCTCGAAATCTCCGATTTATTTATTATCCTCAATGTGGCCCTAGTACTCCGTCGTACCGTCGTAAAATAGACCTACAACAATGATAAATAAAAATGAAAATATAAACAAAAAAACAGTTATTCATTTCCAATTTTATAAATCCACATGGAGCCACTGGAGAGGAGCTGAAGAGCGTCATGTGGCTCCGGAGCCGCAGGTTGCAGACCCCTGGTTTAGGATAACGTTAGCCGCTTAGACATTCTCTGTCTGGAAAGGTTTTTGTTGTGTGGGCCGGACACGGCCGTGTATAGGAGGAAACTCTTTGGGCGTCATTGACGAAAATAGAACACGTCAACGCCGATAATTAGCACCGGGTGTGCATAGTTGTTTCCTGTCGCACTGGTGAGTAACGTTAACGACTTTTAGCTAACAGCATAAATTCAACGGTTGTTAGAACCGTTAAAGATGAAGAAAAGGTAAAAAGTTACCGATAAACAGTTGAAATAGTCAGCTAAAAGTTAACGTTACTACAAGTAATAGAGAAACAGTTGAGACAATTAGCTAATTGACCTTCTAACAGTTGCCATAGCAACAAAGCTCTCACCTCAGGCTTAGCCAGGTGGAGAGGTGGCTAACTTTCCTACCTCGAATTAAGTCAGTCTTAAAATGTATGCAACAGACAGGCTTAATGAGACTAGTCTAACCTGACAATCCAAGACCAGTTTAAGGCCAAGACTAGTCCTAAACGAAGTCTATGTAGCTGGCCCCTGACTGTCTAGATCGGTTGATTTGACGGCAACAAGTAAAGCGTCTCACTCTGCAAATGATCTTAATGAGGAGCACAAAACATATGTAGGCATTTTTAGCCTTCACCAGTGTGAACTGCTATGCCAGTTTCTGAGTTATTCTATATATAGTATCGTACTAGAGAAAAGACTAATACCAGGTCAGGAGGCTAGCGGACTCTTATACATGTCAGTTCAGAGGTCGGGTCAAGGGTCATGTCTTTCTGGTGGAGATCAGCCCTTGAACTCCACATCTATCCTCTTTACCCAGCATGCCAGGAAGCTTTCTCCAGAGACCCCACTCCTCCTAATTTTGCCGTCAGAGTAAGACCGATTTAGTTTGAGAACTGAGGGGAGAAGGAGAAAACAAGAGAACGAAGGAGGGTGGGGTTGATACAACCCATGACGCTGGTTAATGGGCAGCTTGGAATGCAGACAGAAAGCCTGCGTTGCCTCCTCCATGGGAATCCATTTCTTTAAAAAAAAAAAAAGAACAGACAGAGCTGAATTTAAGAGCAGATTTAAGGGAAACTGTGCGAAAGGAAGAGGTTGGGATTTTTTCATCCATGGTGTCCATTTTGCTCAAACACCGCCTGCCTCTGAACTCCCACATCTGGCGCCGTGGAAGTCGAACCCAGGCAGATTTACACCCGTAATGCCCGGTAGGTTTTAGGTGTTCAAAGCTGATCTCCAGCTCCTCCATTCACCCGCGCCCTCTACGTGAGCTGACTTCCTCACCATGTGTGTTCAAAACATGCGTGTGTTCAGCTGTATGTGTGTGAGACACAACCAAGGGAGGGAGAGAGGTTCTCACATCTGCTCCCAACTTTTACTCCTCTGTCTGGTCATAATAAATCTGCAGCTCATTGTTTTAACATCCCCCCTCCTCTCTTTCTATCTTTGCAGAGGACGAGAGTTCAGGAACGCCTTACCACCGCGAGAGGCGCAATGCCATCAGCTCCCAGGCCCCGAGGCCCGGCGGCCCCGGCAGGAGCGTAAGCGAGGAGCCCTCCACCTCCACAGAAGAACGCCCCTCCCTACTCAAGAAGGAGCTGCATGGTTCCCTTCCCCACCTGACTGAGCATGCCCTGCCGTACCGAGGCACTCTCTTCGCTATGGACCCCCGCAACGGCTACCTAGACCCACACTACCGTAAGTCCACTACCCAGAAAACAGTTGGTATTGATGTTTTAAAGTAGATTCTGTGAAGTAAAGAAAGCTCAAGGACATGTTTGTAGCACCCCGAGCGCTGAGGCCAAGTTTGTCTCTTTACTGTACGTGAGAGGCAGGACTACCAGATGCTTGATTAAATCTGACAGATTAGCCTCTTTTGCGCTCTACACACACACACACACACACCTTTGTGAACACATGCACGCACACTTGTCTTGTTTTGTGCCTGGGAAGTTAGTATGGGGAACGGCCAGCGTAGCTTCTTAATTCCCTCATTAGGGGCCTGTCTGAACACAGTACTCTGCTTTCCCTCATCAACACACACTTCAAAGCCCCAAAGCAGCGCCGCGTCAAACCTCACCACCCCCTACTCTCTCTCTCTCTGGGACTCAGAGACTGTGTGAGAGAAAGGCGGAGAGAGAGAGAGAAAGAGAGAAAGAGAGAGAGACTAATGGAGATGAAGCCTGAGAGATTGAGGTGAAGGGAGAGCTGTGGCTTGAGTGAGATACTGAAGATAATTTGAAAAAAAAGGTGAGATAGACAGTAGGAGTTAGATGAAAGCGAAGCTGTGTGTGTATGTGGAAAGAGAGAACAGGAGATAGATGATTGGGGAGTAAGAGGCTGATTAGGAGGTTAATTCAGCGGCCACTGTAGCCAGGACTTAGCCTGCAGACAAGGATTTGATGTGATAGCTTGTTTAGTTTGGTTAAATTGGCTCTGAATTGGGGCAGACAGAGTGGGACAGAGCGATTTTAATCCAGTGGCAGTAATGAAAAGTCCAGTGGACCCCAACCGTATACTGTAACTCTATTTATTCAGCCACTTCATTAGCTGCTGCTCCCTCGTGCTTGGGTGCCCGGGAGTCACCAAGGTGCCTCTTTAAGGGAAAGGTTACTCAAAACCCAGTGCTGTGGACAGGGCCCTCGAGGGCAGAACATTACTGCCCATTACATCCTGACCTAACTCAGCAACACTGCCACTTCTCATTTCATGTATGTGTGTGGGTATGTGTGAAGGAGCTCTGGAGGTTCCAGACCACTGAAGCCTTGGGGTAGGAGTGGGGAGAGAGGGGGGTCACTGTGGGGCTTGGGGTCATGTGGAAAAGTCACAGTCTGAAATGGAGAGTTCAAAAGCAGCAGGAAGAGTCAAAAGGGCCGTAGAGCTTCAAGAGGCTTTCTTTGTGCATTGGGGCTCAAGAGGCTGGAAGACTTGCAATCATACGAGACGGAGTGGAGTAGAGCACAGCGATGCTTGCTGGGAAGCTGCAGGCATGATGAACATAGATTTGATCCTCCTTCTGCACTGCTTCTTCCACATTTTAATATAAAAAATCTTTAGTGTTAGTGCAAAAATAAAAATGTTAATCAATAGGACTGCAAATAACAATTATTTTCACAATTAATCGATTAGTTACTTGTTTTATAAAATGTCAGAAAATGATGAAAAATGTCGATCAGTGTTTCCCAAAGCTCAAGATGACGTCCTCAAATGTCTTGTTTTGTCCACAACTCAAAGATATTCAGTTTACTGTCATAGAGGAGTATAGAAACCAGAGAATATTCACATTTAAGAAGCTGAAATCAGAGAATTTTCTTCCTAAAAAATGACTCAAACAGATTAATCGATTATCAAAATAGATTAATTTAATAGTTGACAACTAATCAATTAGATTAATTGTAGCAGCTCTATTGATCAACTTATATGCAATAATTTGATTTAATGCATTAATGCCAAACATTTGCAAGTTGCAGCTTCTTAATAATATATACAATATATCTTTTCTCTATCATTGTGAATTGGATATCTTAAGATTTTCAACTATCGGTCACACAAAACAAGCGATTTGAAGACGTCATTTTGGGATTTTTCTTTTTTTACCATTTTCTACCATTTTCTAGACAAAGTGATTGATTAATCAATTGAAAAAAATGGTGTCAGAATAATCAATAATGAAGATAATGGTTAGTTGCAGCCCTCGTGTTTGTAGATATATAAGAATTGCACAAAAAAGTTTCTGATTTGTTGTAAGGAGTAATACCACCAACAAAGACTGAAAATAACACAGATTTTGACTTTAAAAAACACAAAGTCTGAAAAGCTTCTAGTGTTTTTCATTGATGTCGATTCTCTGATCCCGACTCTGCTCAGGAAGACTTGTGATCTGAGATGAGAGTGTTGCTGTGTAAAACACCTCCTCCTGGCCCCAGGTGTTGAGGACATGGGGTGTCCCTAAAGGCGGCGGTCCCATTCTGTCTGATTGAACCCAGTACCAGAGCTCAATCCCCATGAGCTCCAGCGGTCTGAGGGTCAGCAGAACCAAAGGGTTCCCCTAAAACCCTCCGCTTCCCCTCCCTCCCTCAGCTGCTTTGAACCAGAAGCCTGTAGCGTCTGTCGCCACTCCTGCGCCACAAGGTGTAAAAAGCCACCGGCTCCTGTTCTGGTTTCTGGTTCCATACACATGTTCGCACACACACACACACACACACACACACACACACACACAGGCCTTACTCCGCCAGCGGTAGTCCCTCTCTATGAGGGCTTTGTCACCTCCTAAATTCATCCCAGGTGTGCGCTTGTGTGTGTGTGTTTGTGATGGAGAGGGGGCCCTAAGCCTTTGTGCTGTGCTTGCATAGTGTGCCACAACACGCAGCAGACAGCCAGGTAAATCCGATTACTCTTAGCGCTGGTGTGTGTCAGTGCTTAATGTGCCTAAATGCGACGGCACCTGCAGCCTCCCCACACCTGGTTGCTGGGTCGTTAACGTGGCGGCGAAGCTCTGGGAGGCGTGGGAGGCGAACAACAAGAAGAGAGCGAAAAGGGGGTTTATCTTCAGGGGCCTGCGCTCTGGTAAATCTCTGCTATTCACCCGGACTTGTGATCTCCCACTCCTCTTGCGTCCGTGGCCTAAGACTGTGTTTACTCTGGCTTTTACACCCACTTCAGTGCAGAAAGGAAGAGGCACTAAGGAAACATCGCCCCTATTGTTAGCATTAGCTAATTGTGGTGATGCCTGAGTCTTAGCCGCTTTTCTCGGGCAAACACTGGATAAGAGTCCACACATCCTTCTTACCACAACACTAATACATGGGGCTTTGCTGTGGGATAAGAAGAAAGGATTGAGATGAGGATTAATGAGGGAGAAGTCTTTTTTTTTAAGATCTTAATTGTGTAGAAGTGTGAATGGGATGCGCGGCGCCGACATCTGTTTACATTGTGCGCTGATTAGCCGGTCAGTGGTCCTGCAGCAACAGTGAGCTTACTTGCTGGCGAAGCATCTCTGCTTCCTCCGAGGGGATCTTCTTCTTTAAAGTGTCTCTTTCTTAAACACTTGCCCTTCTTTGTCAGACTAAACACATCCACGGAGGGACTTAAAGCAGCATCCTTTTCAATGGCTTTCTTGCAAATGTTAAAACTGCTCTGAGAATGTTTAGCGAAACAAACTGGAGGAAACTAAATTTGCCAAGTTTTAGAGACAATGCTTAAGTATATTGGCACGGAAGTGACATAAGTTTTGTGGCTGTACTGTATCTGTGATACAGTAGGTTATTGATAGTAGATGTGACACATTAAATGTGTCTCCAGGCTGTGATGGCTGCCCATCAGCCCAATAGTCTGGGTTAGCTCCTTAAAAAATCTAGCCCAGATCTTGCTGCCAGGGTCTAATCCCCACTCCAAAGCCTTGCTGTCCTTGACTGATCTCAGAAACCATGCCTGCTAAGCTACAGGCAGTGGAGGTATGGATCTCTTGGCTGAAGGATTCCTCCACATGTATCGCAGTAACCCAGCTCTCTGAGCCTGGCCAAAGGTTGACTGCTACCTGGATCATACTGGCCCTGTGTTCTGGGAAAGCATAGCAGGAACACTGAGCCATGGTGCAAAACCCGTCCCGGGGTTTTATGATGTGGTGGTGGTGGGGGGGTTGGTGGGTGTCCAGTCACAGGGGTTAAACTCTAAACTGCTGCGCCGGGCTGATCTCAGGTCTACTGGGCCGTGGCACGCCAGCCGCTGCCCCGGCGTCAGTCTGTCTGCCTCAATATCAAAATGCAGCTGACCACTGAACTGAATGAGCTAGCTGTCACCAAACTGAACGTGATCCGCACAACAATGGCCTCTCAGCTCTCCACAGTTAATTACAGTGCTCGGTCTCTCAGTTCATACGGACTACAAGGGACCTTTCCATATGTCTTGAAAGAGCCAGAGCGGCAAAGAGAGCAGTGTGTTTGTAGGTGGAGAAAAAAAGTTACAACAGCTACTCTTCTGAAATTGCACTGGAAGAACAAACTTTCTTGCCTCTTGTTGGTTTAAACATGACAAGTACTGGCTGGGATTCAGGTTCAAACATCCTCCCCCCCAAAAGAACTGGGGAGTACAGAGGAGAGCCTGGGGTGAGAAGACACGTGCCTGTTTCAAGGGTAAGTGTTTGTCTTTGTGATTGTTTCAATATTGGCTTTTTGAGCGTGGTGGCACGATGTAGTCCCCCAGCGGTGTGCCGGCACAGAGAAGCCTGGGGCACACTGCAGGCAATGGAGAGGGATTCCTTCCACCCACCTCCTTTCATCAAGAAAGAACAACATGGTCCTGCGCTCTGCTGTGGCCCCTTGGTCCAGCGCACCAGGGATAATCAGATGATCCCCTTTTATACAGCTTATTAGAGGCATCTCATGCTGTAACATAGGCCATATTCTCACATGCATGTGCCCCCTTTGTAGCGCATGATGATTTAAGGGGGTTAAGCAGAGTTTGAAGTGCCGCAAGAACACACTTTCATACCATCTTAAGGTCATGTGGTGCTCTTACCACAAAGCTGATGCGTGCGAACGGAACATCTCCTAATAATGGCAGTTCTTATTAACAATGACAAGATTAAATGTGAAGGGGCTAAGAAGAATTAAGAAGAATTTCCAGAAAACTTAAGATGTTCAAAGAAGAAACACTCAGCATTTCTTGGTATCATCGTCACAACATCTGTCTGTGTGTTTTACTTCCTTTCAAATGAGATTGGTTAATCAGTCAAGTCACAGAGGCGAGCAGGAACAATAGCACTTTACTGATGTTGCGAAGGCTTAAAATGAAGATTTGCTGCATCTTGTCCATCCAAAAGGAGAATCAACTGCAGCAAACACCACTGGCAACAAAAACATTTAGCACTATACTCTAAAAACAACAAGACTAAATGCTCATGGGGCCTTCTCTTCAGCTTCTGTAGTCTTTAGCAGGATAATCACCTCTGTGTGCTACGAGAGTTATTTCATGCCTTTCTTCATGTTTGCTTCCCGTGTATCCAAATCTCATCGCTCCTTTTTTGTATTTGCATTCCTCTCACATAGTGGCAAAGATAAGCGCCCTTATCCCTTCAGCCAACAACCCGTATCTCGCTCTCGTCTCTGGAGGGTCGCGAGTATATATTGTTCTACACGAAGAGCAGGCTGATGAACACAGTGTAATTAAAATGTTTCTAGCTGCCTGGTGAAATGTGAGATATCACTGGAGAAAAGAGAGAGAGGAAGGGCTGAGGCTGAGGGTATAAGTGAGACGGAGGGGTAAGAAGAAGAGAGGAGAGCCAGAGAGAGCAGAGAAGAAGGAGGAGAGGGTGTAACAAAGCAGAAAATGAAGAGAGACATAAAAGAATGGGAGCTCAAGGAGGTCAGGCCCATCACAGGCTTTAGTGTTGCCTTTAAAGATGCCTGGGACAGGTGGCAGCTCCAGACAATCTCGCACCACAGAGCAGCATCCTCTCAGGAGGAGATAAGGGATTCCTCCATCCAGGCACCCTCATCTCCCTCCTCCTCCTTCGCTCACTCTCTCCACCTCCCTCATGCCCACCCGCCTCCCCTTCTTCCTCCCGTCTCGGGGTTCTCCCAGACAGGCCGCTTTGATGTGGCTCAGTGTGAGCGGGCAGCTGTAGGCCACGGGGCTGCAGCAGCGCTGCTGGGCCACTGGGCCGGCGGACCGTTGGGAGCCGACTCGAGCGCGGCTCAATCAGTGGGGCTCTCCGGTGCCCGGCACTTTCAGGTCTCATTAAAGCGCTCCGGCAGGGTTAATCCTCTTTAAGGTTTACATGGGCCCCAGTTTGTCTCTCTGCCCAGGCTGAGGGAACCCCTGGGCGCCACCTGCGTGACAAAGACTCAAATCACTGTGACACAAGTTGCCTCACTCCTCCACTCCCCTTGTATGTTCTCCTCTCTCTTCCCTCTTTCTCTTCGGCTCTCTCTTGCCGTCCCCTGTGCATTCTGCCTCTTCTTTACTCCCCTTCCCTTGATAGTACCTAGGCCTGCTTGTAAGTCTTTTAGGATTATTTGGGTGGAATTTGTTGACAGGGGTGCAGTAAATGGATTACAACTTTGTCCTTGTTTTGGGATGCTGTGAGGAGGGCAAGGGGAGAGATCAGGAGGATGCGCTTTGAATAATGAGAGAGGCAAAGAAAAAGCGATAGACAGACGGAGAGCAGGATTAACTGAAAGAATTAGGAAGACGATGCAAGAGTGAGAGAGAGGGTGAAAGAGAGGCTAAGGTGACAGCAACGCAAAGAGCACCGAGAATGGAAAAGAGGGAGAGAATCAGAGAGTTCCAGCTGTTGTTGCACTCACGAGACCTAATTGGTCCAGAAGCATCGACCCCAGTCTGGCCCTGCAGAGCCCAGCAGCCATTTGTCTGATTGCTGTGACACCGGGCTTTGTCTTTGCTCTGTGACACACAGTTTCCTCCATTAGCCCAAATAATGGCCACGTACCTCTGGAGGCCTGCACAGACTTTGTCTAATGTCTGTATGGGTTTGGTGGAAAATGGAGGAATAGCCTTACAGTAGACGGGAAATATCATATGAATGTAAAATATATTAAAAGTCTGCACCGGTGGTTTTGAATGCCATTTTCCAAAGGTTACAATATGCTCTTAGATTGATTTCCCACCGTCCAGGCCACCAGACACTGGTTTCCACTAATTTGCACACATATGAAAATCAGCTTGCAGAAGACTTACAACCTGCTTGAGAACATTTTGTTGCCAGTTATGAACTCAACAGTGTCATGAACTCAAAGATTTTTTTTCCGAGATTGAGATTCTCAAACCGCAACTGAAGTTTTGCTGCAACGTAATGAATTAATGCGTTGCTTTTTGGCCGTTCACCCTGAAATCTTGGATGCCCTTGAATGCACCACTGAGGAGAATTTTAAAACTGGCCGCTTCTTTTAACCACATTGCTGTTTGATAGTACACAATTTTGACATAAAAACAATAGTGACAAATAGGGATGTAAGAAAATATCGATACACGAGTATTGCGATATTATGTTTTGCGATACTGTATTGATTCTCCAAAACGCTTTTAAAGCTAGAGTGAGAGGCCGTACACATGCCGTGTCTTTTGCGCGCTCTAATCCATTGTAGTCAATCTAGACACGTGAAAGGCACGCTCAAACGCTGCGCCCCGAGATAAAAATAGTCCAACTTTTGGAACGCTGCAGTGCGTACCGCATGTCATGTGACCAGGAACAACCAATCACAGCCGGCAGATATCTTTTCTTTCTTCCGTATATATCAGTCTACAGTAAATATATGGAGGAGAAGTTAATCATTTTAGTGCAGGGCTAAAATCTCATCCTTTCTGACCGAGGACGTCACAACATCCGGTTGAAAGGTCAACCAAATTGCCACAGAGAAATTTAGTATAAAGCTACAGTGATGGATTCACGGTGCTGGGAAATCCATTTATCTTTGTTTTTATTGTGTTTAGTTTAGTCAGTAAGGCTTCCTGCTAAATAACCGCAACTTCATCATCATCGTCATCGCAGCACGCAGGTTTTGGTTGCTTGGTAACGGCAGGCGCGACAGGAGCGCAACCTCCCAAGCACATTGGAAAGAAAAAAAGCGGCACAGCCACGCGTTTTTAGACGTGGCATGTGTACGGCCCTTAAGCTACTGGCATCATATGAAACTAGAAGCCTAAGGATAGTAGAATAGTAGCCATTTCATATAGTGATCTTTTCTTACTCAGATTTTATACAGGTGTGTCTTTATACTATGAGATTTCCTAAAATTAGACTTGAAAAAGTCGCAATATATCGCAATATATTGAATCGTTACACCTGCATCATGATACATATTGTATCGCCAAATTATTCTCAATACACAGCCGTAGTGACTAAACACTCACTGTGATGGATTATCACTCACAAATTAAAGTCTCTACAAGTTGATATTCATAGCACATAACATGAAGAACAATGGCTACATGGAATTTTTGTAAACAAAATGACCGGCTTTACTCAGTGGCCTCTCAGCGTGATTCAAAAATTGAGAAGCTGTCCAGTTTCCCCAAGCAGCGTCCAGCCCGGTGTGTTATTATAATGCAGGTGTATTAGCCTCACAGTCACTATCACACAGCCACATGCAGTTTTAGTGTCACCTGCATAGGGCCGCTGTGGCACAGGGCTATAGAGGGTCAGTATGATACAGGGTAGACCGATACAGCTGTGGCAATCATGAACACTGCCACTGATATGACCCTGGCTCACGTATAGATGTCGCAGTAAATCTGAATAATTTATCATACATTTAAGATACAGGCATTTAAAGGAGTCTTTAAAAAACACTTTTCATTTTTTCCTTTGACCCCAATTCCTAAATAAAGATCTCAAGAAAGATCAAACCGTAAAGCGGCCTTGTATTTGAGTAAAATAAATCACACAGGGGCAAAATAAATGTAGCAAAGTCCTGGTGAGTTAACCTGAGGTTTAAATCAACTCCCTTCTCTCTGAGAGGTATCATTGTTTGGAGAGGAGGAGATAGACAGATGTGAGAGATAAAGAGAGGGAAAGAGGTGTAGCGCAGTGTTTCAGCTACTAAACTGCTGTGTAAATCTCTCCCCAGCTGGGTGGGGGAGAGGAGGCTGGAGGGTGGGGTAAGGGTAGAGAGGGTGCTGGAGCGAGGGGTGGGGGGGAGGAGGAGGGCCAACGCACAGCGCTTTGTTCTGCTCCCCAGCTTATCCCAATCTGGAGAAATTCACCAAATGTAGGAGATAGATTGGCGCTCCGCAGAGGCCTCGTGAAATAACCTTCACTCCCTGATCCACACTGGGATACAGGGGAGGAAGGGAGGCGATGAAGGGAAGAAAAAACACGAGGTTGGATGGTGCTGGGGGCCCCTGGAAGAGCAGTGTGCGTGCTTAGCTCCACTCTGTAGCGAGGCAAGGGTCCGCGTGCCGGCGTGCAATTTGTTAAGATTGACTCGGCTTGGTAAATGTCTTGCAGATGCTGGAGCACCATTAAGATATTTGTGGGACTTATGGAGAAGGGAGCGGGTAGAAGAGCAGGCTACTTGGAGCACAGCCTACGTCTTGATCTTCATCATCCTGGTTGCTGAAATCAGGGTTTATTATTTCAGATAAATGTCCTGCAAATGGATACATATTTTACATCTGTACCAATTGAACCTTTTGGGCGCTTTCACGAGCCAACATTTAGTCCACTTTAATCCAACTCTGGTGCGGTTGGTTTGGGCAGTTGTGAACACAGTAATCGTACTCTGGTGCGGACCAGAACAATCGGACGGCCTTTTCCAAGCGAACCAAAATGCAGGCTGCCTGCGTGGACATTTGTTGAGATGGACACAGGTAAACGACAGGTTAACATGAGTGGGAGAGGACGGACCTGGACTTCTGCAGTCAGAAGTTTGTAGAGAACACACAGAATACGCTATATAAAGTCCACAAAAACAGTGATGTTTATAAATTCATGAACTGGAGGAGAAGGGATTCGTGTGCAGTCGAGTCGAGTACAGAGTCAAAGTGAAAAAACGTTGACATCAGTCCGCAATTCCCCGCATAGAAGTGGCAGCTCTCAAGATGAAAAGATAAATTCGCTCTTTAGTACATGCCCCTCAGCAAATTATTTTTTTTAATTTGGTCTGTTTTAATTGTGCACTGTGAAACCGAACCAGACTAAAACCAAAAGTATCAATTTAACTCTGATTCGGACTAGCCAAACAGACTATGGCTTTCTCCCTTAGATAAAGTCTGGCAGGGAACTGTTTCATGTTGCACTGTTTGAGCGTAGTGGTTTGTAAATATTGGCACAAAGAGATAACCTGCTTGAACATTAAGTCCCAGTGCAAATATGCATAGACTTGTAGGACCGTGAAGAGAAAACATGGGCACCGACTGACTTGTTCAGTCTAGACAAACAAATTACCTCTGACAGCCAGTAGCGTTGGAATGTATAGCCTGTTTATCGTGCTTAGCTGACGTTTAAAAAAAAAATAAAAAATCACTTCTGTTTTTCTTTTCCATCATGTTAATTACATTTACCCACGGAGAGACTGTTTGTGTTAAAGGGTGTGAGAGCAGTTGAGCAAGAGAGACAGAGAAAGCAAAAACAGAGGAGAGCACAGCGGAAGAGAGAAAAAAAGATCTATTGATTTACAGAGGAAGGGCAGAGTGTGATCTGCCAGCCTTGCGTATATGATGAATGGCAGAGAGATTGGCACGGCAACACTTAACATTCTTCTGTTATTTAACCTCTCTGCTTGCTTTCTTCTCCCTCCTTCTTACTATTGCTCTTTGCTGAATAAAAAGCTCTCTCTGTTCTAGCGCCCGAGCATCGCATACAGTAGAGAAAGCTCTGCACAGCAAGAACATTAGGCTAATTTATACAGCGGTAATTAGGCCATTAGACCTGAAACAATCTGGGACCCCGTAATTAAAGCAAAGCGCTCCAAAAGTCAACAGCAACTCCCATTGAGCTTAGCTAAACAGTCTCCGAAAGTGTTATTTACATGTCCAAACAGCTTGAGGTCTCAGTGTAAGCAAACATGATGAGAGGACGGGGTGTGAAGGGATTGATCAGAGGGAGAATTCAGCCTCACCAGAGAGCCGACGTCCAAACTGCTTCTACTGATAGTCTGCATGGGACTTCACTATCTCTTTCTATTGCCAGCCAGATAGTTGGAGCGAAGTACAGGCACATGCTAAATACTCATAGTCACGCTTGTTAGATAATCTGTCACATCTAAATTTCAAATTTAACATCTGTGTTTACTAAAAGAAAAAATCCCTCAGATGCCCTCAAGCTGAAATGTTGCACATTAAAAAGAGTTATTTTTATTAAAGTGT
The DNA here is from genome assembly GCF_043250625.1 of Sebastes fasciatus. Taxonomy (NCBI): domain Eukaryota; kingdom Metazoa; phylum Chordata; class Actinopteri; order Perciformes; family Sebastidae; genus Sebastes; species Sebastes fasciatus. The sequence continues at coordinate 6,912,542 of NC_133815.1, read as the reverse complement.
AATTCATTTGATTTGATTTTATGACGATGAATTGATTGATTCTCCACGACTGATATCAAAACGATGCCAACAGTTGATGTTTTAGGGGAAAAATGCAATGCTAAATGCTTTAAGCTACTGTGTAGAACTTTCATTTAGTGTAGATTTTTGCGGTCCCTGTGGACAAAAGCTGTTGTGCTTCCGAGCACCAGAGTCCCTTTAGAAAACCTCTCATTTTACTGCAGCAGGGTCTGACAGTCTGCCCCGCACAGTCCTGGTTCTGGTTCTCCTGTGCCTCCCTTTCGTCCAGCGAAGCCGGATCTGGGTCTGTCCGCGGCGGGCTGATCGCTGCTAAAGGCCCTGCTGAAGTCTGAGCTGAAGGAGTTTCTGGTGAACCTGCATGATTTCGTCTGATTTCACGCGGACTGGGCAGCACCGATGACAAACATTAAGAATATATAGAAATAGGCAATCTTCTCGCTGATGGTCTCGTTTGCTTATGTAGGTCAAATAGAGGCACCAGTATTTAACTGGGGCTGTTTCATAACCAGTTAAAAGTTCCTCACAGTAGCTTTAACTCAACTCTAGCTATGCTGTATATAAGTGATTCCCAGCATGGGGTTGCGAGCGCCAAGATAAATCTGAGTATTTGCTTTTTTGTGAAATATTAAATAGTTTTCATGGACATGTCATGGTCATATGCAAACTGTGCTGGTGTTAGTTTTAAGGGGTCATTAGGTAAAGTAGTTGGAGACCATTTCTACGAGTTTCTCAAGGTGACATCTCCAGGAGTAGGTAAATAACACCAGTAACAAAATACGCCCTGTTTTTTTGCACAGTAAAGTCATGTACATGTTCTTGTATTCACTCCAAGAAAGGAGCGACATAAGTTGCGCACACATGCCCTCGCAAACACGCAAACAGACAAAGTCTGGAGCATCTTTTGCACGCTCTGCGAAGTGTTGCAGAGTTATGGTGTAACTGCGGGCCTCGCTGCAGACGAGCGTGCCTGAGCAGTGAGATCATGAGCGGGGAGAGAGGTGGCATAATGAAATCTGGCAGTCACAGCCCCGGCACAGGCTTCATATGTTCCACATTAGCAATTCACAAACCTCTGGAGCAGGCCCCAGCAGCCCTTTTCTCACTCCGCCTTAGTCGCTTATGACAATCTGTCACTGGCTCTTTGTGCTCTCGCAGCAGAGCGTCGATGAGAAGTGCAGTGTTTATAGAGGAGCGTCTCGTCCTCGGCTGCGGGTGACACTCTGTTAGAGCAGAGTCAGTGAACCCTCGCCAGAGGAGAGGAGGAGCAGTCAAGACAATAAACTCACAATGCTGAGTTGACAACAAAAGAGAAAGATGAGAAATTGTTTGTGTATTATCAAAACCCAAATCAGAATTGTGAGTGACAGCTCAAATTCTCCTAAAGTATCACATCACATGCGTTCCAAAGCACAGTGAAGATCCTTTGTGGTAAAACTGCCATTATGAAAGGAGATTAACCAATAAGGATATTTGCAAATGATGTGCTTTAGGCTTTATCCTCCCCTTGTCCTCCCCCTTCTTTTGAAATTATTCAAGTGTCCAATAAAGGACAAGGCAATTACCATCCTCTCTTTAATGAAGGGGAAGCTGGCTTTTGGTCCTGAGCACGGTGTGTTTGTGTTGAATTAGAATTAATGAGCGCGGTCAAAGTTTGCCGCTAATTGCCCTTTCATTAAGACCCATTTGTAATCATGTCTTAATGGCTTCCATCCCTTTTCCTAAAAGGATAAAAAAAGAGGAAAAATGTAAATCAAAAATGAATACTGCTGCTCTGGAGTCATTAAAATGTTTGAGAAGAGTTCTGAAGAGCGGGCGAATTGTTAAGAGCTATAAAAACGTTCAGTGTTTCAGAAAAAGTTTGCATTGGCTTAGAAGACTTCTTTAATCCCTCTCACTTTGCCAATGGTGGTTTACCAAATGCAACCGGGGACAAAACCATCGTGATTACACTTTCCTGAGGAATGCTGGAGCTGCTGTGGTGTGTGGCCGCAGTGGGAAGGTAAAAATTGTGGCACGTGCGTCGGCTTCCTATGTGCCCTCCAGCTGTATTCTGTATTAGAGAGACGAGAATACCCCTGAATATCCAGAAGAGCAGGGGCAATTTAGTCCCGGAGTAAACAGTAAGGAGTCCCTACAGGAAACACTGGAGATGGATTGCAGGATGGAGTCTTTCTCCCCCTCTCTCTCTCTCCTTCGCCCTCTGTTCTTTGCGACTGTATACATTCCTTCCAGTGACACAGGGCTGTTTGCCTCGCTAATGGAGAGCTGCGCTGGCGTAAAAGAGGTGGCAGGCTCTATTTAGATAGGGCCATGGTAAAGTAAACTTCAGAGTTGGATTTAAATAAACCTCGGCGGAACGGTTTGCCATGCAGCCACGGCGAGAGGAGGGAAGGAGGGAGGGAAGGAAAGAGTGATGAAGGAGCAAGGGTCCAGTCCAGGCACAGGGCTGTGCTGAGTGAGGAGCTCCAGAGACATAAACATAGGGGGGGATCTGGGTAATTCAATGAGGAGTGGCGGATGTGGGAATGCAGGTGTGTGTGTGTGTTGCGGGGGTGAAGGGGTGGAGTCTTCAAAATGATTTCACAGTTTGTAATCTCTACAGTCATCCCTCATTACCCAACAGGACAGAGGTTAGTGCAAAGTTCCTGCAATGTGGGCAGGGATCAGTAAGATCAGAGAACATGAGGCTTTTACTCCCATCGAGCCAGAACGCAGCGCATAGACCCCGGTAAACCTGAAGGTTCATTTCCGACTCTGACAGCCGAGGGCCGACAGCCTCGGAGCGGAGCTGTGGAGAGTAAACAAAAAAAACGATTCTGCCCTCGTCTACCAGCAGCCCATCCCTCTATCCCAGAAACCCCTCATCCCTCCCTCCCTCAGCAGCCGAGCTGAGCCGAGCCAAAACTGAGTCATCAGGAGGAAACTATCAAACAGACTGAGACTGAGTGGTCAGATACTTGCCAGAGCTGCATGGAGGAGGCTTTTACTACTTACATGCATCTCTGCTATCGTGAAAACAGGATGAAACCCCCCTGAATGGTTTCTAGAAGTTTGCCTAAGTTTTGTTTTTACTCATTCAGCAAACCTAATGTGCTCCAATACTGAGTGATATTTCAGAGTGTGTTTCTAACATATGGATAAAGTGAATTTGGACACATTGGACCTGGATTTAAGAGTTGTTTTTTGCATTATTTCACCTCCTGAGGAGCCAATCAATCCCTTCTACTTTTTCTACCTCCACTTGTTTCTCTTTATTCATTGTCACCGCTGCAAGACCTCAAAAGATGTGCTACCACCTCACAAGAGAAGAAGTTCACATTAAGACCCAGACACGAGCAGACTAGAGACGACGGTGCGGGACACACCGCAAAAACTAGGCCAACAGACAATCACCGATGGCCCCAAATTGTCCGACGGCTGACCATTGGCTTGGTGTGTCAGGGGAAGGGGTGGAATCTGAAAGAAATGCTGCTTTTCTGGGTCAGGGATGTCCGCCTCTTTGCTGTCTTTACGCACGTTGTAGAGTGCCAGTGTTTTAGACTTAAAGGGGCACTCCACCAACATGTCAAAGTCTATTTTCTTATACGGCAAAGTACTATATAGCCTGTGAAAACAGATGTATAATGTTGTCTTTGACTCTGGAGAGAGGTTTCCAAAGTCTAGAGAGTAATACTCAAGTTACAATCACCCAGGTATCTGGGTTTAAACTTGGAGACCCACATTAGGGACTAAAAGTCAGGATATCTCGGCCTCTGCTGCTCCAATTTTGACAATTCTGTTTTTAATCTCTCTCTCGCAACTTTATGGAAGAGCAAAACTAAATCCCCTCTTTAAGACTTGCATTCTCATGCTGCAGGATTACAAACAACACCAAGCTGATCCCCTCTTAATTGTAGCTGCGTTGGCCCACGCTGGCAGTGATTCCCCCCACATTTAATGGGTGAGTGATGAGGTAAGCAGACCTGAGAGGTGCTGGGGGATCAACACCTGCTGCGTTGCCCGGCTATGCAGCTGCGTTTGAGCGTGGAGCAACACCCGTAGAGCTGTCGGGCATCCCACCGTTTGGCCCTCTGCCCTCTTGGCACACACTCCCAAATGTTTACAAGCAAAAAAACACATAGCTAGCAGCCTGAGAGACTTGCTGTGTGAAGGTATGCAGATGTTGACACATGCTCTGCCTCAGGGTGGTGATACGCGACTTGGCAACGGTCTCCGTAACAGCCAATAAAGTGATATGTGTTCATATAGTATGTGAATGAAAAAGTGATTTGTTGCTCTGTGGACCCTTATGTGTGCGTGCGTGTTAGTCATTTGCTGTTTCTGTATTTCTGTACAAGTTTTAACCCATTTCAGTTTCACAATACGACCCTCAGGTAGGCAGCAAAATTCCCACTCATGGTTTGCTCGTTGCAACTTGTCCAACAATGGATGCAGAGTTGCAACACAAAATTCCAGCTTTAGTTTTTAAGATTACGGTGCGCAGTGCAGTTAAGGTTAGAAGATGAGTGCATGCATGTGTGAATTCAGTCTGGTGGTGAATTTCAGGGAGTAAAAATAGAGAAAAGGCCTGGAAGCTCATATTATGCAAATGTTTTAATGTTTTATCTGGAGGGAGAAAAAAAAAAAGAAGCTTCTCAATTCTTTCTGGCAGTTGTGACAAAACACTGAAACAGAAAAGCGTGTTTTCTTATTCATTTCATTGGTTGTACTTTGTACAAAACCACATTATGCTTGGTGCAGTGAGAAACGTGCCATTTGGCTGCTTTCCTTACGGTTATTTATCGCTGTTTATTCTGAGTTCTATCAGCCTTGAGGCATTTGCAAAGACTTTCTCAGGGAACATTTTGCAGCTTTTAGTTGAGTGCTTTTAATGAGGTCTCAATTGGGTGGGTCTGATGAAAGATAGCCATCATTCACTGCCTTTCATTATAGCTGCTATTTAGATTAGCCGAGGAGGGAATAAATTCACATGACAATGTGTTTTGGAGGAACCAGGGGGCTAAAGAAAATGTCTCATATTTATTTTTCTCCTTCTCTTCCTGTTATTCTACGCAGCTGCACCGCAGTTCTTCCCCACCTTCCACCCTCCTGTGCCAATCGACGACAGACATACCCAGGGACGTTACATCTACGAGCCTTCCCCTGTGCCCCCTCTTCATGTGTAAGTCTTTCAAAGTGTTCTCACACTCGCACACACACAACCAGAATATCATACCTGAGAACACATTTGATTCAGCTGCATCACACGCATCACTGGTGAGCTCCCCCCCTTCTCTCCTAATGGCGATACAAATCAAGATCCTTCCGCCTGTGGGCGCGGAGCATCCTCCACATGGGTGCTGCTGGGCGCCTCTCTTTGCCTCTCAGGATCAAAGGCCACGGCCTCGTACGCGCGCAACATGATCCGCATGTCAGAGACACGCAAATGAACATGTGTCAGAGACGCGGAAATGAGAGCAGGGCGAAGGGAGCCTGGGAGCGTGCGAATCTCATAAGAGCAGTGATCAAGCCTTGTCAAGAGAAGGAAGCCTCTGCTGACATCTACCCGTCTCTGACAGACACAGATGGGCTCCTGACACACAAACTGTATACTGCTAACCACGCCGCCTCATCCAATCACATGCACGTACGGGCTATCAGGTATGAAGTAAAGTAAAACATGGTGTCATGCCTCGTAAGAGAGAGTGGTAAGTATTTATAAGCAGGAGAAGTCTTGTTACAGTAGTCTCGTATTTCCCTGGAGTGCCTCTGACGGTGCCGGCCAGGTCAGCAGAGAGCTTCAAAGCATTCCCTCAGCTCGCTCACTTATACACTCATGCACAAATTACTCCTTTTTTTTCACTCTTTCTGTCTCTTTTCCTCCCTCCATCATTTGTATTCCTCGCGTCCAAAACAGTGAGTACCATTCGGAGACGCTTCATCGTCCTTGCGGCGCTTGTTTCTTTACCCGCAGACACGAAGGAAGCGATCACCGCGCGACGAGGACAAATTGGATGGGGCAGCTACTTGGGCCGCATTATGTTTGATATTCTTCATCATTATCAACTCCCCCCTTCTCCTCCTCAGGAGTCATATCTCTCCCTTGCTGATGTGCCACTAAGCGTAATGAATTTTTTATGTCCCCTCCACCCCCCGTTCTCCGCCTCCCCACCTCCGGCCCACCCTACCTCTCAACCCCTCATCTCCTGCTCAGGGGCTGCAGCACGGGGGGAAAAAAAAGGGGGGAGAGAGGCGAGGAAATAAAAAAAGGGAGGTGATTGATGCCCCGTGTCACTGCAAACAAAATGGCAAATATAATTTAGCATTTAGCTTATGCAGAGATAATGGGGCGAACACGCGCCGGCAACACAGGCTCGAACAAACAGCCCGGCTTGTTATCCGTCAGGAGTGCTTTGGTACGATGCGGAGCACAGGTTAGGGAGGAGGGAGGGAAGAAATGAGGAGGGGGTGGAGGGACAACACGGAGCCGGGGAATTGAATTAAGGGGGAGAAGTTACGCAGCGCCGGTGTCTTCAGTCACTCTGTCCGGACAGGCGTTATCTGTGCGCTCGGTTCGCTGTCACTGGAAACACGGCCGTGCTTTGCCACGCTACTTATGGCCTATTTATCCAAGCCATTAAGCATAGAGCTGTTTAATATGACACGCTACGCTGAGGGAAACTATTTGTCATTATTATAAGACAGCTGTTTAGTACCCAGCCTTATTTAAAACTCACTGTCACACACGTTATCTACCAACTTACGTGGGTTTTATGCAGAAACTACTTTTGAGTCTTTGCACAGGGAAGCAACAATATTGCCTGCTTGATTAAAAAAGCAGCACTGAATTCCTCAGTGAGAAGAAGCACTCATCAGCTGCAGCTGGGTCCAACCACCTGATGGCAAATTAGAGTTAATTACACTTCCTGGTTCGGCAAGTTTTAGCCAAACTTCACGACCGTAGAGCAGAAAGTAAACCTCTCTGAGGATTTAAACGTGATGCATTGGGCTCTGTAATGTTGCTTGTAGCCAGGGCCGAGCAAATAGAGGCAGTCGACGTATAGCTGTCGCTTCAGGGAAATGGAGGACAGGAGGCGGCTTATGGAGAAATATTGAATTGTTTTAAGACAAGTTCTCCTCGGTGAGCAGAATTAATCGTTATTAGCCCTCTCAAAGATATGCCTAAGTACACAGGGACTATTATTGCAGTACTTCCCCATGCAGCCTCTCATTACGGCCTGTAATTACAGTTGGGTTGGCCCCGCGGCAGTTCCATCAATCCAGCCAGCTTCCCCCCGCCATGCACGCACGCAAGCCAGTCACCACTGGGCGTCCGTGGCCGGAGAAAAACACGGCGAACGCCCCGGCAGCTTGTTTCCCCCTCCGCCACAATGACACATCCGCCATCCGTACGTGGCAAATGAACAGAATCATATCCTATTACCGTGAAGGGCCTAATTGAAACATGTTTATTTATGGCCCCTGTTTTCAGGCGAGGAGCGAGCGTTAGCAGCGCAGCTAACGGGCTCCCGCGATATGAGGCGGTAGAATTAAATTAAAAGCTCATAAAATGAAATATGCTCCGTATTAGCTGTTTGACACTTAATTTGCCTTCAAATGAGCAGAGGAAATCACAAATTAACTGTCCTTTGTTTTTTTCCCTCTTTACCTCACCTCCCCTATTAGGCAAGGGAGAGCGCAATTACAGACAGAGGCTAATCGTTTAGTTTATGAATTCTTGTGGGGAAGGTACCAATGTGCCATTCAATATTAAAGCCTCAGGGTCAGGAGGGGGTGGGGGTCCTTTACTGTGGGTGCTTTCTTTACCGAGGAACTCTTATATTCACATGGAAGAGAGTTTCAACAACCCCTGTTTAAAATGAAACCAATGCCAACTAACAACAAACTTCTTCCGAGCCTCCATAAGTCTTTATGTCCTTTACTGATCCAGGAGCAGCAAAAAGTCTGCCCTGCTTTTTCCTCTGCATGCCTCTGGTCTGGAAACAGCTGACCTCCAGCCTCAGCCAAAAAGAGAAAGAGCCCTTGGTGCTCCAGAGAAGATGCTTCCTGCTTAAATAAACACATTGATCGGTGAAGAGCAGGCTCTCCATGGGAGCTCTGGTCCCCTCTGCCACCACCATTGTGCTGGGCTGGCTTAATGGGAGTTTAGGGGGGAGGCCGGGGCCAAGAGAAGAGACCGCTCCTTTCATTCCGGCTTTATTGCCCGACCACGGTACACAGCAAAACAAAACAGCCCTCTCACGCGGCTCAGCGGCGGCTCTCGGTCACCCGGAGACCGCTCGGAACAAACGGAGGTATTCGTCACAAGTCAATTATCAGCATCGGAGTTCACTCTGGAGTCCCGGGCCCTCGTGCTGTGAATGGGGGCCACTAAAACAACAAAACAGTCTTACGGGATAAGCAATTGACTCACAACCTTTTGCGCAGTTACCGTATGTGGATTTAGGAAAGAATTAGTCAAGAAGACAGTTCATTTAGGAGTTTGTAAAGTTGTAAAGCAAACAGAAGGCCCTGAGCTCTTTGTGGTTGTTTTTCAATTTGATTGTGAATTTGCAAACGACTATTTTGATAATCGATTAATTGGTTTGAGTCATTTTTTAAGTCTTAAATATGATTTTTTTCTGGTTTCTTTACTCCTCTATGACAGAATATCTCTGAGTTGTGGACGAAACAAGACATTTGAGGACGTCATCTTGGGCTTTTGGAAACATTTTTCACCATTTTCTAACATTTTTTAGACCAAACAACTAATCAATTATTCCAGAAAATAATCGACAATGAAAATAATCGTGAGTTGCAGCCTTAATATACATTATTAAAAGATTCTGAAAATAGATTTATTTGTTGTTAAGCATCTGAACTTTTGAGCAAATGTTTCAAATTAACATTTTAAGTATCTAGAGAAGTAAAGTAAAACATAAAAGTATAATTCATTCTACTTTTTTTAGATACAAAAACACAAATTAGTTATATACTGTTTATTTTTTTTCTGTTCTGAAATTATTTACGGATATATAAGGATTTTAAAAAACAACCTGAAGCTCAAAGATGCCAAACAAAGATTTTAAAGAAATCAAACTTGTCAGTGTGACTCATGAATGAAGTCATGGACTGTATTTTCTGTCAGTGTGTAGGTATAGCGAGCAGGTGGGGGCTGTGTGGTTATTCCATTCAGGAGAGTGTTTGTTCAGCTGCGGGCCGCGGCCTGCCTGGAAGGTATTCTGGAGGCACCAGGGGACAGAGTCTCTGTCATCGCAGCACAACCTCAGCTCTCAAATGAGTTAATCGACTTAAAGGCTGCGTGAGCTGTTGCTTCAGAAGCGTCGTTTTACATTAAGATTGCACCAAAAAAGCGAACGAACCACCTTGTTAACCTCCGAATTATATTTTCTGTATAGATTCGCACCAATTTCACACTGTTCCAGTACACCAAGTCTTCCTCCTCGCTGTCCTCTGCCTTTGGCGGAGAGAGCATTCTTTTTTCTTTTTTTTTTTAAGATGTGCGCCGTGTTGTTTTGTTATTTACATAAACTGTTGTCAGAGCGCCCAATCTGGGCATAGAGGAGCGGCGTGTTGCTTAGCATAAAGACCACGGTCTTATCTCAACACCTCCTTCCAGATGGGACGAGGCCGAGCATTGCAATACACGCACACACACACGAGTACAGACACACACACATAATGCAAAACAATAGAAAGACAAAAGGGTCTACTGTAGCTTTTATAGAAGCTAGAGGAGGCATGCTCTGGAAGTGTGCAGCTTCATCAGTGGCTGTTTATGGTGAGATTTGACTTTGCAGTGTCAAGGCCTCATTTAACAGTTGATATTTCAGTTTCAGGCCAAATTTCAACACAATTTTTAGCGATTTTTAGTCAAACAGTAGCTGGAATTTGTAACTATATATGTTTAATGCAAGCAATTTTTTTTTAAAAAGAATAAAAATCATAGCCTACTTGACGAGTTGCTGTTAATATTCACATTTGAATATCGTCTAGACTAAAACAGAATGTGAAGCAGAGCCATAAATTACATTAAGAATTGATGATTATTTCATAATCGCATCTGATAATTTGTGTCCAGATATGGCTGCTGTCACCGAAACGCAGGGGCGAGAGACGAAGGCCACTTTTTCATCCTCCTCTCCAACTGTCCAAAACCCATTCTGTGTGACTTCATAGGTCACCCCTCTGTGGTGCAGTCACTGGTTTCCCTCCCTCGCCCCTCCATATCCTCCCCCCCTTCTTTAATACTTCCTCTATGGAGTAAGTCGGGGGGACAGGCGGTCACGCAGTAGCTGGCTTCATGATTAATGGTGTTTATTCTTGACAGAAGGCTCCTTTATTTATCTGCATTGCAGTTTCACTGATACTATCAGTCACCTGAATGAAAAATATTCAGTCATACCAATTTTGCAGTATAATTGAGTAGAGTCACTTCCTTTCAGTTTTCTTCCCCCCTCGCTCTCCTCTCCCACTCTATCTGGCAGCCTTATCATCGCCACAGTAATTTTCGCGCTGCGTTGTTTGATATGGAGAGGCTGGCTTTAGCCGCATTTGACATAAAGCCTCTTCAATTTTCAGTGGAGAGGAGAGAAAAAAAAAAGGGAAGAAAGAAAGTTGTGCACCACTCTGTGAAAATGTGCGAAGAGGGGGGAAAGTATCTCTCCCCTTTTTTCTTCTGAGGCAATTTCAGGATTTAGAGAGAAAGGAGATAAATGCCTAAGCAGATTGAAGTTACAGTATATCTATTTTTTTTGTAATACACCAGTTTCAGAAGCCTAAATGGGCAGTGTAGTCTTTTTTTTCTATGCAGCCGGTGCACAGCGCCGTGATATTTTGAAGGCACCTGTGTATTTTGAGAGTGATGGATCCAGCAGGTTGGGTGGAAAAAAAAGAGTTTGGCACAGCAGATATTTGACAAGACCTGTAAAGGTTTTAGGGTTGAGTCATTACCCGTGGAGATCTGTTAAGACATGTTCCAAAACTCTACTTACCAGGCTAGGATTACCTACGCTGAGGCTGCTCCTGCCGCTCTGTGTACAGTCGTATTCCTCCCTAGTTATTAAATATATCATGCATTTTTAATGCTTTTTTTCTGCTCTTTGCTAAATGGTTTAACGGCAAATATAATCACAACTAGAGAAGCAAATTCACGGTATTTCTAATCTACAAATGATTCCTTACATAACACTTTTATTCAAATCCTATCTGATTATTCGCTCAACATTATATTTCCTGTTCATTGTAATTTCTTCAGTGGAATTTAATTTTAGGCTCCATTATAAATATCTTTTGAAAAAGGTACATTTCGATAAAAGGGGAATACATTAATCTCTAATACGAGGCCTGTGAATTTGCACATGTAACACATTAGTGGATTTGATTTTCTATACTCGAGTCATTTGCCCCCTCTTCATGTTTGAGATCTCAATTTGTAGCTCTCCCATGGAGCACAATGGAGAAGCAGGTCTGAGGGGAAGAGATAACAGGCAGGTGCCAACAGCTCTGCGCTAATGTGAGCGTGTGTGTGTGTGTGTGTGTGTGTGTGTGTGTGTGCATCCATGCTGACACACACACACACACACGTTTGAAATATTTTCTCGTCAGTGTTTGAGCGTCAGTTTATTTATTTCACTGTCATTTTCTATTTTTTGTTTGCAATTCTTCATCTTTTATTTTCCTTTTAAATATGAAACACATTTAAATGCATATTTTATTTCCTTGTATTTGAATATTCACAGTTCAGACTACATTTTTCATAATGTTTAGTTTAGAGCTGCAATGATTAGTCAATTTATCGATTAGTTGATGGGCAGATTACAAAATCGGCAAACTGTTTTGATAATCGATTAGTCGTTAAATTAATTTTCATGCAAAAATGCTTTTTTCAGCCTCTCAAAAATGCTATTAAAATCCTATTAAACTGAATATCTTTGGGTTTTGGACCGACAAAACCAAACATTTAAAGACATCACCATGAACTTTGAGAAACTGGAATGTACATTTTTCACTATTTTCTGACATTTTATAAACCAAACAATTAATCAATTAATCTAGAAAATAATCGGCAGATTAATCGATAATGAAAATAATTGTTATTTGCAGCCCTAGTATAGTTTGCAAAATAATTGTTTAAATAATTATAATATGCATTATAAATAGGGCTGCAACTAATTATAATTTTTATTATCATTTAATCTGCCTGTTATTTTCCTGATGAATCGTTCTGTCTGTAAAGTGTCAGTAGTAGATAGTGAAAAATAGTCATCACAATTTCCCAAAGCCCAAGGTTATTCAAAATGCTTTTATTTTAAATCTAAAAAAAAAGTCAGTTTACAAAGATATATGAGAAATAAAAGTAGTAAATCGTCTTATTAGAGATGCTGGATACATAATGTTTTGTAGTTTAGCTTGAAAAATGAGTGCAACAATTGATCAATGCTGATTAATTTTAATGTCAATCAAGTAGTTAATTAATCAACTAATCTTTTTCCAAAATATCATGTGCAGCAACACTACACAAACCGTAAGCAACATTTAATCTATATGATGTATTGTATTCATAAAGAGCACATACAGTGTTTAGTGGTTTTAGTGGTAACTTACTAGATGGGTGTGGCAGGCTGTCACTTTTATGAGCCGTGCCGGTTCTTAATTGGCTTTGTAAAAGACCCTCCTCTCATTGGCGGGGAGCTATTAGAGAACAGCAATGACTGTCAAGATATTACCCAGCGCTGCTGCTCAGCACGCCGCCTCACATCGTCTCCATAACCTCAGGCAGACGCCGTCCTGACGTCTGTAAATCGGAGGCTGAATTTTTAGAAAGGAAATATTTTGCTCCCTACCTAATGCACAATTATCAATGTTACTTCTAGACTCTTTGAATTAAGTCAGTTTTTTTGCTTTGCCCTACAGACGTCATGCTGTAGCAGCGTAGAAATGTGGAATTTCCATTACTGTGATCTCTGGGCTGTGGGCTCCAGACCCAGCGATCCCACTCTAGGGGCCAGTTACAGCAAGTAACGAGACCAAGGGAACAGGGTCATAAATCCTCTCCAGCTCTCCTCATTTTCCATCCTCCCTCCCTCCGTCCCTCCCTTTCCTTTCCTCTCCATCTTTCCTAGTCGAGCCTTCAATACATGATTTAAGAAACCTAAATGTAAAATATCACCACATGTTTAAAATGCCTCTGGTCCGGCTAAAGACCAATCACAGTTTTGAATGTAAGAGGAAACAGCTTCTGCACCGCCTCTCCTCCCGTTTTCTATTTGTTTATCTTCTAAGTCACACTCCTTTTACACTCTCCCCACCAATGCAAATTAATTCATAGCACATAAAGCGATTCTATTCTCTCAGCCGTGCGTTATCTCCCTTATCAGATGTGGCGTCCATTACATCTGATACTGATAGTTTCATCTAATAATGTGAGTTGGAGTGAGCCAAAAATACAGCCTTCCCTTCTTCTGTCTTCCATGTCTTCTTTTTTTTTTTTTTGACATGGGGTCAGCTTTTGAGGTGTTTTTCCCCCCACGAGTGTCCGGCGGGAGCTGCACAAATATGTGCAGTCATGCACGCAGCTGCAAAGGTGACCGCACTTGTAAAAATGCAGCCAGCTTTTTGTTACATATCCATCATTTTTTTGAGTAAAGTTTATTTAAAAGGGATTAAATAAAGCTGGGAAACTTGTTCCTAGCTGAAGTAAGAAAAACAAAAAGTGCCCTAGAGCAAGCTTATTAGGAATTCCCTCCCATTCATGTCAGTTTTGTGTCACTTGTGTAGCAGGTTTGTGAAACATCCTCCTCTGGGTATATCCAAAATGTACACAGGTCTGTGTTTAAGCCTCCCAAAGCTTTGTCAAGCCTGAGCTTGGCACCGCCGCGCACTCAGCCCCCTTCATGATTAAATATCAAGGAACTCCACATGACATTTTATTAGTCCAACAAGATGGATGAAATGGCCAGAATAAAGTAGGCTGTGTCTTTTCACTTTCCCACCAGCACTTGCCTTTCTTCTGTTCGGATTTTCTCTCTCTGCAAGAAGTATGTATTAGGAAAACGTGATGGATTTCATTCTGAAAAGGAGATTTTCAGCGCCGAGAAGGAAACATATATTTTTGTGTCTTGTACCTGATGCTCCTGTTCTCCCTCCTCTTCCTCCCCTCCCTCCCTCTTTTTTTCTGTTGTTCTTCCTCAGATCTCTGTCTGAAGGATTAACCATCTCCAGCAGTGTGTCTCTGCTGTCTTGTAGCATTGTGTATTGTTTGTGATTTGCTCAGGCCCATCCGTGCGGCTGCTCATTTCAGCAGCCCAGCGTGACGCGGTGAATCGAGGAGGAGGGGGTGAGGGATCCACGCTGCACCTCCTCGCAGCCCTGGGCCACACTCATTCTCCTCACCTGAGATGGGCCGCACGCACCCACGCAGACATGCACGCTCATTACCCAGACTTTTTGGGGTAGCGGAGGCGGTGGGGTGTGGAACCCGGACCCTGTTTAGCTGCAGGCGTCAGCTGAGATTCTGTGTAAAGGCATCGGGGCCATCGAGACGTTACTTGAGAGGAAAAGGAAAGATAGATGTGCTTCCTCCCTGTTTTCACAAGTTTAACACTTCAACACCCAGGAGTCCCCTCCTGTCTTCTCTCTAGCCCGGGGCATGCCAGAGGAACTCAAAACACAGGCTGAGAGCAGCGCTAATTCCACTTGTGCTTGCTTTGGAAAAAAAAAGAAATCAAGTAAAAAGTGGAGATGAATGTGGAATGGTTCATGCAAAACAATCTCCAAATCGTGCATGGGAGAGAAACAAAAAGGAACAAGAAAATGTTTTGTTTTTTTTGTTCTCATGTTTGATTCCAGCCGCCTTGAAATTACAGGAAAAAAAAGGCAGCCTCATTTTGTGTAATTTCACTTTCATGTTCTCATTCCCTCACAATACACTCTGTTGATTCGTTTTGGTAGACATTCTTATCTCGATGGCTGAAATTACATTTAATTGCAGTGTGGAAAAATGGTCTCCTGCTGCGCGGCAAAGCCAAACATAAACTTTTCAAAACGACGATTGCGTTCGTAATTTGGAAAACCGGCGCAAGCGGCGAAAAGATGTGTCGTTTTTGATAACGCATAATGACTTTGTTGAAGTGGAAGGAGTGGCGAGGAGCCTTGATCTAAAACAAGAAGCATTTTTTACGTGTGACACACCTTTCGGCGGCGGTTAAAACCAGGTCCTCTGACACCTGGACCCGTTTGTTATGACTTGAGCCTGTCACACTCGCTGGCTCCTGTTGATAAACATATGTTATCACTCCAGCGGCGTGGAAGTGATACGTGCCTACGGGGACGTACTGTGTGCTTATATGTAGACAATGTGAGTGTGACTGAAACACACAGGGGGGAGGAGACGGAGAAACTGAAGCAGAGTCGTGGGTATTCAACTGGACAGCGAGTGTGTGTGTGTGTGTGTGAACTGACTCCGCAGTGTATGGGAATGTCTGGCACGCCTCCAGAAGTATCCCACAGAGAGGGAATCCTGCTTGATGTGACCACGAATAGAAAGCCATCCCCACCTCCCTGAACCCACCCAGGCCTTTGATGTCAGGGGGTCACACAGAGCCCTCGCAGCTCCGGGGGAACATAGTTACCCTGAACGCCTGGCAACCTCCCTGTGCCATGCCAGGCCCGCCGTCTGCTCTGCCCAGCCAGGAGGAAAGAGAGAGAGAGAGCAGAGGCTGCTAACGGACAAGCTCCTGAAATATACAAAGAGATTGACAGATTAGATGTCTGCAACATCTGTTCTGTTAGAGTGCTTACTTGTTTTGGTTTGCTCTAAGAGGGTGAAAGCCTAAAACATAATAACTGTGATTTTGTAAACTTCAAAAAAGTTTTTTCTAAAACTTTGAGTGAAATGCCAATACAATATGTAAAAAGCTTAATTTATAGTTGTGCATTAGGGGGTTATGACATAGCTACTGAAGCACGTAGCCGCCGTAACTGCACAACGTATCCTCATACAACAGTTCACATGATATCTTACGAAAAGTTATTCCTCATTTTTCGTGTTTTTCTACGAATGTCCAGCAACATGTGTCAGTTTCCGCTCGTTACATGCATACAGTCTTTTCAAAATAAACTTCCATCTTCACAGGAAACAACTTGGTTAGGTTTAGGCAACAAAACTAGTTAGTTAGGTTTAGGAAAAGATTGTGGTTTGGGTTAAAATAACTTCGTAAGTCCCTTATTTTTTGACCCATCCATCCGCCCCGACCTCCTCACTACGTGGTGTTTGTCGCTCTTTAAACTTCCGGGTTCACGATTACATGGATTAAATACGAATTCATTTTGTGGTATATACGTATATACAAATTACAGTGCATTACTTTTTGTAGGTATAGCTACGAACGGTGTAGGAGAACAGCCTGAGCTATGCTATAGGCTACTCCATAGCTGACATAAGAGACCCGCAAGAAGAGATGAGATTGGTCAGCTTTGGCTACTTGTATTGTCTCCTATAAGTTAATGATGCTGGTAGAGATAGTCGATAGTGAACACAACATGAAGGACACATTGCAAACCCCCGGCTCATAATGACCTCCGCTCTCTACTACGATGAATGAAACAACGTACCGTATAGAAAGTCTCATGTTTAGTAATAAAACAAGGCGGACCTTCCACCGTGGCTCTTGAGTGAATGAAAGACTGTAAACGTAGTTATGTGGGGAATATAATTAAAGCGCGATACATCTACAACACATCCATCTAGTGTAACTGTGGTGCCATCAATCCATCACTGAACTATAAATCAGAACCTAAGCTGGAGGCATCAGTGGCGGGACTGCTGTTAGCCCCTTTTGTCAACCATAAATCCAAATGTCAAGCTCGTCTTCTAAGATAGTCAGCATAGATGATGACAGGTCCTTAAAGTGTTCATGATAACGAAAAGTTTTAACACTTAACATGCTTGAAAGCTCCAGTACAAGAGAGTATGCAAAGCTTGGTTAACGGTAATTTCGGGCTGTTATTGAAACGAGGGCTGCAACTAACAATTATTTTCATTATCAAGTAATCGGACTTTCTAGGTTAATTTATTAATCATTTGGTCTATAAAAGGTCAGAAAATAGTGAAAAAGACCGAGGTGATGTCTTTAAGTGTCTTGTTTTGTCAGTCCAAAACCCAAAATATTCAGTTTAATGTGATATAAAAAATAGAAAAACAGAAATCCCCATATTTGAGAGGCTAAAAACAGCATTTTCTGTCATTTTTGCATGAAAGACTGCTTTAACAATTCATCGATTATCAAAATAGTTGCCGATTATTTTAGCCAATTTGACAATAGAAACAGAAAACTCCTCTATTGTGCGACGGCCAAACAAAATGAACAATCAAACCGAGAGCCGAAGGTTAAAGAAAGTAGGCTTCTTAACATCGCTGGCAGTCATGTTTCTGAAAGATTTATCACATAGCAATCATCTTTTATTTGCCATCTGCATCATGTGTCCACATTGGAGTATTTTTGAAGAAGGGAGTGGGAATCGTTGGCTTAGGTTGGGAAAAAGATGTATTTTTAAATGTATCCACCTTTTGTGGCGTCATGTCAATTCATATTTTTTGCCAAAGCAGGCAGCGCCACTCCAGAGGCTCGGGGTTTGAATCTGAAAGTAAAATGAATTTTGCTGCAGTTGTCATCACTAATGTGGAAAAATGAAGTCATTGGAATGCGCCTCAGTGGTAGAAACATAATGAAGACTTTCCCGTTGAATCATTAGGAGCCCAGAATATATATATATATATCTACCTTCCTCTGTTTGTGTCTGTCTCTCAGTCTGTCTGTCTTCTCTCTCCTCTTGTCTCAGCTCCCTCTCCTCTCTTTTTGGGTCTCAGCTGGCTCTGTTCCTGTGGCCCTTTGATCTCACTGAAAGGGTTTGGAGCTTTAAAGTGCTTCTGTTTCCGCTGTCAGGAGCCCCTCTCTTCCTCCTCTCTGGTTTAGGCTTTCAGAGCGGTGGCAGCCTTGTGCTGTGGCTGGGTGGGTCGGGTGGTGTTGGGGTGGAGGGTGGAGGGGGCACAGGTTTCTATGAGGTGGTGAGATTGAGCTGAGGTTGGAGGGGTGTGTGATGCTGTCAGCCTCGGTCAGGAGAGGACCTGACACCTGACTGATCCCAGTTCCCTCCACAACCACAGTTCCCACCTCACTCAACCCCCCGTGGCCACAGGGGTAATGTGTCAAGACAGATAGGATGTATTACCTCTTCTTCCTGTATGTTTCATATATATGAGGACATATGGCGTACATCCTTCCAGCACAAAATCATCACCTTGTGATATAGTGCAACCTGGCTGCAATCGCATGGTTTTGTCAACCAAGGACTTAATTTACCTCGAATAAAAAGGTGCTATTATTTGCATTTGTGAATGTGGTTACCACCAATACATGTATAGAATGGAGGATCCCATTCAGAGTAGTGGCAGAGATAACAATCAGATCAAAGGGACCTTTGAAACCTATGCTGTATTTCTATTGTTTACCACAAGATTGTCATATTGGAAGATGAAATAACTTCTGCCGTGATGTAAAAATCCCTCCTCGCAATATCTTAAACTGCTTTGAGGTGTTTTGGCATTTAAAAAACCTTTAAACTCTCTTAATCTGTTTCTCAAACTGGACTTCTTGGATTGCATTTCGTATCTAAAGCAACACATGTTGTAGTGTAGCCAGGGAGCAGCACAGGCAGGAAGGACCCCAATGCAGACTCAGAGACAGGTTGACACAACGAAGATACTTTAATTAACAAAAAGCTTAGAGTCCGACAGTCCCAAAAGCAGGCAGGAACATCAGGCAGATTTCAGGTAAACTAAACTCTCTGTGACAACAAAGATGAACTGACAAAAGACAAGGGACAACACAGAAACTCAGGAAAGGAGGGAGATAACGAGTGACAACAGGGCTGATGAGGAACAGGTGAAACTCATAACGCCGGGGCAGACAATCAAATCAGGTGGGAAACAAACAAAGGCAAACAAAGACACAAGAGGAGAGGACTTTCTAGGACCATGACAACACACCCCAGCCAAGGCAGCCACTTGCATTTTTGTTCGCGAGATATTAAGTTGGCTAAATAAGCTGAAGATAGGCTATCATGTTAGATGCATTCTCATAATTTTCCATATATAGCCAATGTTGAAAACTGCAAAACATCACCTGCATCTAATTAAGGTAACTTGAATGTGTAATTCACCAACATAAAAAGCAGCGGTTAAAGCGTTTAGTAGCATCTATAGCAACAATATAGTGTCATTAGCTCCCTCAGTGAAGTAGTTGACTGTAAACATGGAGTAATGGTGCTCTCGACATATTTTATATACAGTATATACTGTATATACCTGGTTATTGTAAACACATGAGATCAAGTCAAAGTGATTAATGACCTCTATGTTACGCAGGTGGCAATGTTAAAACCTAATTTCGCCTTTCAATTGCTTCCTTTTACAAAGTTGAAGATAAAGATGTCGGAAGTATTTCCATTGTCTTTCACTCTCCGTTGTCTTGGCGCTCTTTAATGCCGATTTCTCAAGGTGCACTTTGGTTAGTATTGTGACTTCTCAAGCTTTTCCTTTCTCAGATCTCCTTCTTGGACCGCTCCAGCAGCTGTGGATGAAAAAAAAAAAGATGGTCCATGAACATTCACAGTTGCTGGATTATTGGATTTAGACTCCCCAATTTCCTGTACCCTTTCTGTGAAGCACACATTTCATTTCATGCAAAACGATTTCATGCCCGAGCTAAAAGTATTTTGCAAAGCACGGTTCCTGTTTTAGCAGACCGCTGTGTCAATACCACCAGGTCTCACTGCCGCACCACAATGATACCTTCTGTGCTAAGTGAAGTCATCAACCTTCGCCGCAACTGTGTGTTTCTACTGCTGCTTTCACCCAAAACAATTATTAGTGTTGATATAACCTTGTTCCAAACAAAGATTCAAGGCCTGTTTACATGAACACCCCTCTGTGCAACCTCAAAATCTTTTGGGGGCATATTTACACTTGGCAAGTGAGTGTTCATCCGGCGAAACAAGACGACAGTTTAAAATCCACAGACCGCCCCGTGTAAACATGAGATGTCTTAAAGAGGCGCTGGCTGGTTTAAGCGAGGCCACGTGAAAGGAAATGGCTTCCACATGTCGGGAGCTCAGTCTTTCCTTGTGCCCTGTTCGCAGGATGTCTACTTGGAGGGTTAATAGGAATTATAAACCTATGAAGGGAAGTAGAGGAGTGAAGGAAAAAGTTTTTTCTCTCTGGCGAGGCGGAGAAGCCCGCGGTACGGCTTTGATGTAAATCTTAAATCAGGTGTAACTAAGACGCCACTTCTCTGAGCACACACACATGGGCGAACATTCCTGCACACACACACTGCACGTTGTCAGATTACTTCCTTTCGTCATGTTGATTAATGCATACTGGCAGATGCTAAGACGATCACGGGCCTGCAGAGAGCAGCTGAGCGCGGAGGATCGGACACTCTCCTTGCTTTTTAGTGCAGAGAAACACAGCGCACTCCTCCGGACCATCCGTCTCTCTCCTGTCCTCCTCAAATCCCCTCACACCTGGCTCTGCACCCCTGGAGTCCTCTGTCTCTCCTCCTTCTCCAGCTCCCCCTTTCTCCTAAGTCTTCTGTCCGCCCTTCCCTCCCAATTCATACTCCATATCTTCACACGCCCTCCTCCTCCTCCTCCTCCCGACTACTGTTCCCGCTCTAACTGTCTTCCCTCCCTCTCGGCAAACCCTCCCTCATATCCTCTCTCCACACCTTCCTTTCCCTTTTCACCTTTCAACAGGCTGAAATCTCCGTCCTCCACCATGCGACTGTCTTCCTACCAATCAACACGTGTGCTCTCCTTTCTTTTGTTTTTTTCCCAGTGGGGCTCTGCTCTTATGCGCCTAAGTTAATTGGAAAAACAAGCCAAGCAGAGGCATTTAGCCAGGGTCAGTGTATGGAGATGCAGCCAACGCATGACAGGGTTAATCAGTGTCATGGCAGCCGGAGTGGGTGTCTGGCTCTCCTCAAACCGGCATGCAGAGGGCCAGACGAGGAAAAAAAAGAGTCTTGAAATCTTTCTACCTTTCCCTTCTGGGGTCTTGTTTCTACATTGAAAATGTCTCAAACGTCATATGCAGCCATTTTCAGGGACACAGACATATTTGTCCCATGTACTTTTCCATTAAATGGACTCTTGTACATTTGGGAATTTCACAGTTTTAAATGTATTCCACTGACTTGTGTATAAAAATGTCAAGTGCAGGGTGTGATTCAAATAGGGCCGTCAATCGCTTAAAATATTTAATCACGATTAATCGCAAATTAATCACACATTTTTAATCAGCTCAAAATGTACTTGAAATAGAGATTTTTCATGTATTTAAGTGGGCAAATATGCGCCTTTATGCAAATGTATGTATATATTTATTATTGGAAATCAATTAACAATACCAAACAATGACAAATATTGTCCAGAAACCCTCACAGGTACTGCATTTAGCATAAAACAATATGCTCAAATCATAACATAGCAAACTGCAGCCCAACAGGCAACAACAGCTGTCAGTGTGTCAGTGTGCTGACTTGACTATGACTTGTCCCAAACTGCATGTGATTATCATAAAGTGGGCATGTCTGTCAAGGGGAGACTCGTGGGTACCCATAGAACCCATTTTCATTCACATATCTTGAGGTCAGAGGTCAAGGGACCCATTTGAAAACGGCCGTGCCAGTTTGTCCTCGCCAACATTTAGTGCAAGTTTGGAGCGTTGTTTAGCCTCCTTCTCGACAAACTAGTATGACATGTGTGGTACCAATTGATTCATTAGGATCTTCACTCTGGCTTTAAAACTGAGACCGCTACAATATAAAAAACGCAAGTTAATGCGTTATCATCGCATTATCATCGCGTTATCATCGCGTTATCATCGCGTTATCATCGCGTTATCATCGCGTTAACTTTGACAGCCATAGATTAAAACGTTTCCATTTTTCTTCAGTGACAAAGCATGTTTTGTGTGTTTTCCCTCAGCTGCATGCGCTCATGTGTGTACAGTACGTGTGTGTGATGCATGGTCAACCATGTGACTTCAAAGCGAGCGTCACTCCGCAGCTGTGTTGCTGATCTGTGTAAATGAGGCATGTAATGGCGGCGTGTGGGCACATGACTTGCTTATCGTAAACACACCTGTTTTGAGGTGTGCGGTTGCCCTCAGCGTGACTCGCTACGCTTGGTGTGGAGGAACTAAAACAATATCTTTTAAGAAGCAAAGTGCAGAAACACATCAGTCAAATGGAGGTGAATAAAAAGAATCCATGACCATTGTGTTGCAGTGTCAGATGCGATCCCTTAATCTGTCACCTTTGCACACTTTAACGTCCCCTCCTGAGAGTGTCTTTTTCACGTACCCCTGCTTCAGCATCACTGAGACGTGTTGTCACACACTTGAAGCCTTTAAGGAATCGTCCCATAGCCCCTTTGGGCTCATTACAGAAAGACAAAGTTTGTATGTGTGAATGCCTGTGTACACGTACTGTATGTCTGTGTGTGTGTGTTGTTTCCGCTCCTCAGTGCTCATTATTTGCCCTGGCCTGAGCTCTTTCATTAGGGGGGCTGTGATGTGGAGGGACGGAGGGGCCGGTGGGGGATCAGGGGACGGGGCGGAGGTCGTAATTGGGCTGTTCCGCTCCCCTGGCCTTGCTCAAGGTCACTGTGAGACAAACTCTTGGCCAGGTCTCTCACTCTTTCTTCCCCTTTTCTCCCGTCTTTTCCCACCCTTTTCCTCACCTCCTTCTTAAACCCCCACTTTTTCCCTCCCTCCGCTTCGCTCATCCTCTCCTCCTCCTGGGGTCTTTTGTCACAGTAGACTGGTCCACTGGGGAGCCACAGAGAAGTGGAGGGGCTAATTCAGTCTAATCTCTGAGCCTGTTAATGTCTGGCTGATATGTGGATTTCTCCACATCCTCAGGGGAAGGCCTTTGTGGTGAAGGCCATCATTATGAAGTTTCCTTGCCCTCCTAGCCAATTATAAAAAGGGAGACAAATTAGTTCATCTCAAACTTGGCTCCTAAGAAGTTTTCTTGATTGTTCTCAACTTTTCACATCTCATACCGTAGAGACAGTAACGGTTTTTGATAAAGAAAAAAAAAAAAGAATAGCCTGATAGTGCATCTTGTGCGAGACTCTCTGATGGATTTTGTACAACATCGTATCCGTCATGTGCGATTCTGTACACGGTGTCTGCTCAAAGCCAAGTTCGAAGCCATCTGAGTAAAGTGGTGTAGCGTTGCTTGTCTGGCGCTGGCCGGCGGTGAGCTCGGTCTAACGTTTCCCTCTGATTAAGACACAGTGGTGAAAGCTGCCTTTGATCTGAGGAAATGTCTGCATAGGGAGCAGTTGGAATGCAGCGCTCTCCTCTCTGCCTTGCAGATGGAGGCAGAGAGATAGTGTCACAGTCCATTTGTCTGGCCTCGCCACTGCCAGTCCACCCACGGCACGAAAATCTGGCTGGTGAGAGCATGTTAGGGCCTGATGAAATGAGCAAGATGTTGAAATCAACTGGATTATTGATGTGTTGTTTACATAATGTTGGTGATGTAATAAAAATATCTTATTATTCCACATGTGGTGACTTAATTAGTCTCTTTATTTATACGTTTTCCGTCACAAGAAAACAGAAATCTGAATACTTAAATAGACATGACATGAGTTTAACCCCCTTCCACCCCGCCCTCAGGAGCAAGTGACCATCATCAGGGTTGACAACGAGAATACAAAAGTGGAATTACAAGGAAATATATCCAAAAATAATAGTAAACCGAAACCAAAACAGCTAAAATTACAGGGTTAGGGTTAGGAGTTACTGTTTCACCAACTATTGCTGAAAGATAATTGAAAACAGAAGTCCAAAAACTGGATAAAGACTGACATGACCAAAACATGTGACGCAGGGAAACTGGGGAATACTGACATCTACAGTACGACATTTTGGGGCGACATCAGGGTGTATCTTGGCTAATTTATAATTGGAGTAATGTAACATAAACTGCAAAATGTTCCTCAGTAAATGTGTTTGAATGCTGTAAGTTGTATTTTTGAGGTTGTAGCACATTTCAAATATTCATGTTCTTTCTATATTTCCTCTCTCTGTCTCTGCAGGCCTCCCGGGCTGGCGGGCAGTCCGGCTTTCTCCGACATCTCCCTCATCCGGATCTCGCCCCAACGGAACCCCTCCGTGGGGGCGGAGTCGCCCTTTCACCCTCCGCACCCCTACATCAACCCATACATGGACTACATCCGCTCGCTCCACAGCAGCCCCTCCATCTCCGTTCTGTCAGCCACCCGGGGCCTCAGCCCTGCAGATGGTGAATAAAGTGAAACATACACCGACGCACAAAGCATGATCCATACACACACACACACACACACACATACGCGGCACAGATGCACACTCGGCACGCACATCTGCACGCAACCCCAGCGGAGCAGAAATGGGCGACAAAGCCCCTTAAAAATGATTGTTGAAATTGATTAGTGAGGTTCGATTGCTATTAGCGGGAATTCTCTGTATCGGTTTAATTCCTGTTTGAGATCAGAAGAGGTCAGGTGAGAGGCAACTAGATCCATCTCTATTAAGACCCAGGGGTTGGCGAGATGCAATCTGAGCGAGGGAGGAGGTGGATGGGAGTATTATGAGTGTGTGTGGGTGGGGGGTGCAGGTTGGAGGGAGGCTAATCCTTTTGATCTGTGAGTCATGTCAAAGACCTCTGGAGGATGCATCAGTGAGCGGCAGGGTCACGTACAGTTACAACGCTCGCGCCGAGGGAGGGTTGGATTCAAGTTCAGGGTTGGAGGGGGGGGCGTTATGTTATGGTGTCCTACTGGGAGCGTTTGTTTCCTGAGATCTCAGGATGGATTCGGACTGGGAAATCAATTAAAGTGGACACCAGAGGCATTTAAATATATAAAAAATAATACAAAATAACAATTAAAAAATAAATTATAAAAAAAGGAATATATCTGTTAGTAACTTAGTGTTGATGATGTGATTTTAGTAATTAGTAGGGCTGAAATGAGAGGAAATAATTAAGTCATATATTAAGAAAAAAATCCATATACTTGCTGTTTCCAGCTTTTCAAATGTGAGGATTTACTTGTCCTTGTTTTTTCTTTTTTTTAGCTTTCTATTCTTTAAATGAGAAAAAAAGAGCAATTTTAAGACATCACACTAAGACTTCAGAGTTTCCTATTTCTTATACATTTTATAGACTAGATAATTAAGTAGACCAGAGTTTACTGCTTGTTTTTTAATTCTTTATTTTATCCTACAATATTTAAAGCGTCTTTGGGAACTTTGAAAACCGCTATATAAATCTGATGTTATTATTATTATTATTATAAGTAATTAATTGCAAAAATAAATTACAGAATAATCAAGATTGAAAAAAAAATTGCAATCCCATTATAGTATTTTCTGTTTTTTGTTTTTTTAATTATGCAAAACAAAGCTGTACAGCAAACTGCTGCAAATTGCCATAAAAGTTAAGCTTATTATTAAATATGTACATTCACCTTAAAGGTCTTGAAATGATGACCTGCTACGGCCCTCGTGTCGTCGGCCAGCGACCTTTTGGCTCTTCAGCAGCACTTTAGCTCCCCGCCTTGTGTTGAAGTGTATTTCTGATAGCGAGGGTATTTCCTCTACACCGCCACACTCGACTTCATCTCATCCAGGTCTGTTAAAAGCTGCGTCTAAGTGAGGACCAAGAGTCTCACTCAACCCCTCTCCTGCTCTCCAACAGGAAGTAGATACTCCAGCTCAAACTCTCTACCCTCCAATTTTCCATTACCGCAACATAATGCGCGCTCCAGTCTCAGCTTGCTTTAAATCAAAATAGTTCCTCCAACCTACCACATGATCCCCTTTCAGCTCATGATGCTGTGAATTGTGAATGAGGCACCTAATTACTCCTTTAATCAACCCAGTGATTAATTAACCCATCAGCTTTTGTGTTGTTAGTATATCACCACGCTTACAGGGAGCCTCCTTCTTCACTATGCTATTTTTTTTTCTACCAAAATGCACATTTGAATAATGATGAATTAATTAACAGAATCTAATGGAGATTTAAAGTGGGTGGGATTTAGTGCCACCCTCTTGCTGCCACACATTTGCTTTTTTTTTTTGCTCCTCCCTCACACAATATTTCCCTCTTTTCTGTGTGCGATGGGGTTCAGAGGTAAGCTCGCCCCTGATCCTATTGTAATGCTGAAGGAGCACCCGGTGGCTCACCAAGTCCTGAGGCACATCTCTGCCCGAGTGCCACACTGACAGCCTGCCCCCACTCCCCTCCGTTTTGCCCCCAGGATCGATCTCAGATGCCAACATTTCTGATTTAGAAATTCTGCAAAGCCCTTTTCTCTGCGTGTTGGATCCTGAATGGGCCATATTATGGTTGAATGCAAAAGCAAAGCTGAGGCGGAACAGCACAGACAATTAAGAAACTCCCCCCTTCCACTGAAGACATAATACCCAGATCGAATTAATTTAGATTTTTTTCTTACATCCATTCAACCAATCATGGATGCATATTGCAGGCATACAGACCAGCCTTAAGAGGAAATCTCCTCATACAGCGTTTCTTTATTTATTTTCTCTTTATTTCTTCAGTTGAGGGGAAAATGAGCTGCAGCACTCTGTGGGTCTGAACCGATTCTATATTTGCATCCAAAACCACAGTGTTAGTCTTTTCCCTCTCTCTTTCTTAGAGTATTTGCATAAGGAAGCCCACCACCAGATGTTTATTTTTAGGCTACGGTTCAAGGACTTACTATAACTAAGGGAATGACTTGGAAAAGAGAGGCATTTTGGAGAAACAGAGAGAAAGTGAAGCAGAATCTGCTGCATCTTTATGCGTGCAGACGCATCCGGGCAGATTTAGGCCTTTTGTTTTCCTATAGAGTTTAAAGGAGCACAGTCGAGGAGCAGGTTGCATATCTGCACACTGCAGCCCTGATGTGTACAACACACAAGCACCATCTCTGGCAAAAGATGTGTCAGCCCACGTACTCTTACCACACACACATATACACACGCTCTCCTTCCAAAGTGATCAAGGAACAGTAAGAAGAAGGCTGTTAAAGAATGGTATTGTAAGACGATCAGTTATGCTGTGCTCGGCATGAGTGCATCAATCAAACACTAATGCACACTCACTGTAATCTCTGAGCAAGCATCCGCTAATCCCCAGCGAGGCTCTCCACTTCAGGTGAAGCTCCCTGTGCAGCTGTTTTGCTTAACTTGATGCTGTTGCTAATGTGCTCATTACTGTTCTGCTGAGCTGATTATCATCTAATGTAAATGAACGCAGGTTTGTA
The DNA here is from genome assembly GCF_043250625.1 of Sebastes fasciatus. Classification (NCBI taxonomy): domain Eukaryota; kingdom Metazoa; phylum Chordata; class Actinopteri; order Perciformes; family Sebastidae; genus Sebastes; species Sebastes fasciatus. Next base: position 6,885,125 of record NC_133815.1, on the reverse strand, counting down.
ATGCAGCGCAGGTGCTCTCCTTTGTTTTTCTTCCTCTTGTTCTTTCTCTCCTTCACTTTTTGGTTACCTCGTTTCCTCTTTGCTGACCCCATTGTTCTCCTGCTTCAGCCCCTCACACAGGTCTGACCACGGCCGAGTACTACCACCAGATGGCTCTGCTGGCAGGCCACCGCAGCCCTTACGCGACCGACCTGCTCCCCTCTGTGGCGTCCACGGCCGGTGCCAGCAGCGCCAGCGCCTTGCACATGGAATACCTGCAGGCAATGGAAAGTAAGTCTGCGCTGATCTCACACATGACTCATGGATAGTTTATGACACTCACATGAGCCCAATTTTAAGTGTCTCAAGAGTGCTGACCCAGGACCACCACATACACAGTATTATGACATGAGGTCCAACTGGTCCTGACTCAGCAGTTTGTGTGTGGATTTACAGACCATGGGAGATTTCTGAACTTAACCTCAAGTTCAAGTTAATACATCAGTTCTTTCACAACTCCTGCCAAGTTGGATGAATAGAATAATATCATCCATTTTGTGTATTTATAGTGGCCAGCAAATCGTCGCTGTGCCTTGAAAACCACGCATCTCCAAATTGTCAACTCTTCATGTGCTACGGTAATAAAACACAGCCCTGTTTTCAGCTTTGTGATGATACATATTTTGATTGATGTTAAAAATGGTAAATGGTTTATTTAGCAGAAGTTTTTTCCCAAAAAATTCAAGACCACTAAATTTAGATTTGTGATTTTTTTAGTGGATGGCAACGATCTACATTTGGTGAATTCTTTCTCCTATTGCAGATCAACCAATTTCTAGGCGTCTAGGTTTAAACCAGACTAAATTCAACAGCATTTCAATACGTAGCATATCCTAACTACACACTGAAATGTAGTTTTTGAAATGACACATTTGTGCCCAAAGACTACATTTAGCATGATAAGGAAAAATGCCTTATTTGAAATTCTTGAAATTTGGTAATGACATACTTTGGTCAAGTATCTAACAGTACAACTTTGACATTTTTATATCACATGAAAAATCTTTTTTTTTGTTGATAGTCAAATCAGGATTTTTGAGGAAAAACTCTAACATTGTGTTTAATAAATGTTTTCCATATAAAATCTATCTTTTTAAACTGCATATTTGTGCATATCTCTGATATTCAACTTGTTATGACTTCATAGATACCAAATACTTCATTGTGCTCCTTGTAGTTTCTGAGATACAGACATTTTCTTATCATACTATATCTAGAATTTGGGCACATGGGACTACTGTTTTCTCCCAAAACATAATGGAGTCTTTTGCAAAAAGAATAGTCCCATGCACCCAAAGACTAGATGTAATATGACAAGAAAAACTCACTTTTCAGCCAAACGGTTTGACCAATTTTGAAAATGTTTTCACATTTGTGTTCAGGAGCAGAGAACATTTCCATTTGCTGGCACAAATGGGTTAAACAACAGTTTTAGGTAACCTAGACATATACAAACCAGGTGAGAAGACACCCACCAAATCCATGCCTACTGGGTATACACCTTTAAGTATTACCTGCACATTATAGCATGGGTGGCCCCGGTGGGAATTCACCTTCTAAAACGCACCTCTCTTGCGCTATATATAGATCAGCTCAACCACGGCGAGGAGGGACCTGCAACTTTACTTTGACACGATTTAAATGAGCTATTGTCTTAATGTGTTGGGCTCAGGACTGTGTGCAGAGGACTTATGCTAATGAGTTATTTTAAAGTGTAAATAGGAAATTAAACGCACAGTGAATCTCGGAAAGGTCAGACAGCCTCACCCCGCTCCCTTTGATGAGAATGTATTTAGTCAGGCAGACGCCGCTTTCATGGAAATCCGGGGTGAAGTTCTCCCCATTCCTCAGAACAAACTAATTAAAACTAGCCAAACTTGTGCGGGTATCAGAAAATTAATTGCTATTAAGTGGGAATTGGAATGTCCCGCCATTCATCACTGGAGAAATCCTTTCTTCTGTGTCACTTTTTAAGATTAATAGACTGAAACAAAACAATTAGGGCCAAATTTAAGTGGAGATGCGACGCTCCTCACTTAAAAAAACGCCTGTGATCATTGCTGGTAATAACTCATCATGTTTCAACAATGTGTGTTCCAACGCCTGGAAAATTAACACTTTAAAGCTTTGTTGGATTTCAGAGAAAAAAACATACAAAGAGAAGAGTCTATCAAGAGGCTTTCGCTGATAATCTGGGCTACCATGTTACTGCGGCTATTTTAGTCTATTTCACATCAGTGTAATTACCTTCAGAGAGAGTTGTGCTAATGAAACAATGAGCCTGTCCTGCCTATTTGTGCTTTAATGGGCTATTGTCTACGTTCCTACTGCCTAATTAGTGCCACAGCTCTCATAGATCGTTAAGTCTGGTTCATTTTAATTTCCTTGCTATTTTGTCCACTGATTTTTCTTATTAATAGTAATATTTTAGTAACATTTTGATACAAACAAACCATTTAATTGTAGTTATTGATTACACCTCTTGGGCTGTAATAAAAGTAGATTGCCAATAATTGCATCTTTTCAGCAAAATTTACTAAAACGCTTCCATAAACAAAAAGAGACACATAATCTTTAGAGAGTAGAGAAATAGGATTACTGTCATATTCAATGTCACAAGAAATATTGTTTTCTGTTGCACAAAAAAAATCCTGTCCGGCCTTCTATTCACACTTCAGCCCTCCCGTGTGATCGCGTCCCTCTCAGGTGGCCCCCAAAGTGTGTCGGCGAGGGTTCAACCCCAGTTTTTTATTTCCAACGCCGTCAGTCCGGCGTGTCTGAACCCTCCCTGGCCACGAGAATTAATGACGCGGCGCGTAACCAGCCGTCCCGTCCATAAATCAAGAGGAAATTAGAGGGACAGTCCTGCTACGAGCCGGGACGCTCCTCTCTCCGTCTCCCTCGGTTGGCCGATTTATCATTTGGGCTGTGCATTAATAAACACCACTCCCATGAGGCTTTGCAGTGGTGGGGCGCTGGCCCTGCTCCTCCGCAGTCTCTCACTTGTGGTTGATTCGGCTTGTTTAAAAAGTGTCAGGTGTGTCAAATTTTGTCCAAAGCAGGAGGATAAAGGAGGATGTTTTTTTGCAGGATTATATATATTTGGTTCACGCTGAAAGAAATAGTGAAAAATCAGACACGTCGAGGAGACAAACTACATTGTATTTAGCGATTGTGTGCGCTCAGGGATTTGTATTTGTATACGTATGCCCCCTCTCCTACACCTCCTTCACTAAGACATACAAAAAAGACAGATTTTCCATACAATGACAATGTAAAGGGGGCGTTGCTCTCCATACAGCTTCACGCGGTAGTCGAAACTCAGGCCTCCGTATGCCAGAACACCACCGCTGCCACCGCAGAGGCATCCACACAACACACATTCACATCCACACACTCTGATTACCATGTGAATGGAGCGCTCTGTAATCGTTGGATGTGTCAAACGGGAGATGGAGCATTTACGTTTGGGAGATGGATGGATTGTGGGGGACGTAAATATGGAGGGGGGTTATCGGGGCTGCGTAAGCTGGTTTTGTTTGCCTTTATAAAATAACTCAAAATGTTTTATTTCCAAGTCTTGAGTCACAAAGTCATTGTGTCAGTTCATGCACAAAGCGCGACATCCCCTCAGCGCTTCTTTCCCCCTCCTTCCATCTCCCTCTGTTTTTCCCTGTGTTGTTTGTGACATCTCCATGTGAAAAGACAACAAAAGTCATGTTTTAATCTCTACCCGTGGCTCATTGTATGTGCAGAGAGAATGGTTGCGCCGTTTCCGCCTTTTACCTTTTCAAAACCCCTTTTTAGTATTTCCAGTCAACACTGATTGCATTTGAATAACGAGTCAAATTGGACTTGATTAAATATTACCATACACAGTCAGAGCATTTCTCCAACATAAAAGGCATGTTTTCTCATGGTTGAAATGCAAGCAGTGCATCAAGTGACAGCTGAACACTCATTCAGACGAGCCTTTTGTCTGATGATTGACAAAAATGTCATCTGTTAGGGTTAGATTAGGTTAGAGTTTGGATGAAGTCAAAGAGAAATCACTTATTTGTATGAATTTAGCAGAAAAACATACAACTGAGGGAGCAGATAAGGTTTTATTTACACTTTTAAAGATCATTTTAACCTTTCACTTTCACAGTCGTTCTTTTCCAGTGCCTCACTCTGATCTCCTCATCTTGCAGACTCGCGCTTCTCGAGCCCGAGGCTGCCGTCACGGCCCAGCAGGAAGCGCCCGCTGCCCATCTCGCCGCTCTCTGAGCACAGCTTCGACCTGCAGACGATGATCCGCAACTCGCCCAACTCTCTCGTCACCATGCTGAACAACTCTCGCTCCAGCTCCTCCACCAGCGGCTCCTACGGTCACCTCTCTGCTGGAGCCATCAGGTATAGCTGACTGAAAAATTGTCCTGCATGAAATATTCTTAAAGGTCATTATTAATTAAGGCTGTCAATCGATATATATTTAATCACAGCTAGTCAATCGCGATTACTCGCAAATTAATTTTACATTTTTTATCTGTTCAAAATGTACCTTAATTGGAGATTTGTCAAGTATTTAACACTCTTATCAACATGGGAGTGGACAAATATGCTGCTTTATGCAAATGTATGTATATATTTATTATTGGAAATCAATTAACGACACAAAACAATGACACATATTGTCCAGAAACCCTCACAGGTACTGCATTTAGCATAAAAGATATGCTCAAATCATAGCATGGCAAACTGCAGCCCAACAGGCAACAACAGCTGTCAGTGTGTCAGTGAGCTGACTTGACTATGACTTGCCCCAAACTGCATGTGATTATCATAAAGTGGGCATATCTGTAAAGGGGAGACTCGTGGGTACCCATAGAACCCATTTTCATTCACATATCTTGAGGTCAGAGGTTAAAGTACCCCTTTGAAAATGGCCAAGCCAATTTTTATTATTTATCTCAGACTGGGTTTGAGGCGTAATTCTTAAACAGAAAGCCTGCGTTAAAAACTGGAAGTGTGGGGTTTGAAAGAAGTGATCTTTTAGGAGTTAGGGAGGTGTTTTGAAAGACACTGTCAAGTTGCATTATGAGAAATGTAGGATTCAGTTTTTTTGGAGCTTTTATGGACAAAAAAACCCAGGATATTTCAGCTTTTGCTGCTTCGATTTTTATTCTTTTTGAAAAATCTGTCTATTGTGAGTCCCTAAAGGTTAGGGAAGTGCATACAAAATCACTGGATTACCCCTTTAAAGTTATAAAATGATAACTCTTATGCTGTCAAGGATGCCTTTCAGGAGCTTTGATTGACTGCGTTCCTCTCAAGGTGGTCATTCAGGGACTAAAATGTGCCAATGATAACTCAAACAGCAGCATCTCCGCTGGGGGAATGATGTTGTAAATGATTTTCTAATATCATTGATTGTTTTTTTTTCATACATCACCATGATATTACTGTAGCTATAATGCACTCTGTGTGAGAGAAAGAAAGTGTGTGGTGGAGCGAATAAGAGAGTGTGTGTGTGTCGTCCATGTCAAACCCCCATGTGGGTGACGATCTCCCAGCCAGCCAGTCAGCCGGCCTCCCCGGCGGCTCGTGTCAGTCATCCGGTACACCTCGCGGAAACATCACATACATCACGCCCCGGTACCAGAGGCGAGCAGAGGGAAGCAAAAGAAAAGAAAAGAGAAGGGGGAAAGGAAAGATCCATCGCCCCACCCACAGCCATTGATCAGCGATCTGTAAGGAGAGCCTGATCAATCACGCTGCGCGCTCAGCCACTGTCCCACTGACAGGACCCGAATAGCCAGAGCCAACAGACTGATGAGTGATATGACAAGCGGATGGGCCCCCAAATGTGTCTCGGCCCATTGATTTCCACTCGGCTCGTAATAAGATCAGCAGACATATGGGTCGCAGCGAGAGCGAAGCGTCAGAGCGCAGGATGAATGGAGGCCGCTGCTGTCGAGCCACACAGGTCTGTGTTTATCTGGTGGTTCACCTGTGGTTACTAAGACCCCGGAGGAGGTTTGGTGGCTTCTGGGATTTTTAGGGTAAACAAAGTTAGCTCAGGTTGAGGGAGCTTTATTTACATGGCGATACGACACACTCCAGATTGTTTATCATCTGTATCATTTGCCCAGTGGAAGAATGACATACTGCCTTACACAGACCACATGATAATTCACTGTGTGTTAACAAGCTGAACATTCATTGGCAGGGATTTGCCGGCAGCCCCTTGGTTCCAGCATTACCACACCATCTCCTGTCAGATTGTCCTCAGGGACGAGAGGCTATCCAGAACAATCCATTTACTCACTGTCTTTCCCTTCTTTGCAACTGATGTTTTAGTGAAATTTAATCTTATGATTATTTTATTATTTTTTCTCCAGCCCAGCGTTGAGCTTCGCCTACCCTCCGACCCCGGTGGCTTTGCACGTGCACCAGCAGCTGATGGGCCGTCAACCGGGCCTCGTGGGCTCTGCCTTTGGCCACAGTCCGCCCCTCATCCACCCGTCGCCGGCCTTCGCCACCCAGAGGCCCGTACCCGGCATCCCTCCCTCCGGGCTCAGCGCCAGCGAGCGCTCAGCCCTCTCCAACGACTCCTCACAGGTGAGAGCGGCGGCAGGCGCCTGTGCGATTCATCATCACAGGTAATAGATAGCGGCGTCGCATGCCAGCCACATCTCAGCGAAAAACGCAGCGAGCTACCGCGGTACAGGCAGGACCCCCCCTCCACGCGCTCATCTCCTGGGAGTTACTCCTACTTGTGTTGTCTCTTGTTTTTAGCCTGCCGAGCACGGCCCAGAACGCGCCTGCAGCAAACAACAAGGGGCTTGTTAGCATAGAATCCCACTGCTGACTCCATTAATCACTAGAGAGGGAACAGGGATATAGAGAGGCAATATTGACATGGATGGATGGATCCAAAGGGGCTTTTTCTCTCCATCCTCAGCCCTTACTCGATGTGCGGGCCCACATTTGAAGTAAATATTCAATGTTCATTACCCGTCCTCCCTGCTGTTTCCCATCGCTCCATCGCTGAGGCCTCATTCAAATTGGGCGCACCAAAATTGCCTTTTCCTTCTCCTGAATGAACTGAATATTGCTTTGGGGCCACGGCCCAATCTCATATGCTGCAGCGAAGATAGTAACGTGTTACAGAGACTGACAGGATCACTACAACTCCGAGAGTCCTGTGAAAAACAGCAACATTAAGGCAGTCAACATTTATAAAAAAACAAGGAAACTTCTTTTACTTGTTAATTCTTTTACGCTTATGAGCTTTGTATGTAACAACGATTCCCCAAAGGGCGAATTTAAGCCAGGGCCAAAGTCAGGTCATCCATTGGTTCAGTCAGTGAATGGTTCATTGAATTGGTCCATGAGTTTGTTTTAATTGCTGTGATTAGAGGAGCTAATGTGATTCAGTGAATTGCTTAGTTTTTCATTTGCACAGTTAAAGCTCTTTCCTGATACGGAAATCATTACGGTTCAACCACAGTTGTTTTTTTTTCCTGCTTGATTAAGTAAATGATTGATTGACTGATTGAAAAAGCATCACATGCATTTTTAATGATACTATAGAGGATAACTTGAGAAATATCAGTAAAATATGACATTAAATCATCTATATTTTCTGTTTCCTGCAGACCAAACCAACAAGTGAATCTGCGGTTAGCAGCACAGGAGACCCGATGCACCACAAACGCTCCAAAATGAAACCAGAGGAAGAGTTGCCGAGCCCAGGCGCTGTGAGCGTACAGGTGAGGACTGTCAAAGCAATATAAAAATATTAGAACTGTCCTCTACCAAAGAAATTCGTAGTCGACTAACAATCCTATGATTTTGTCAACAAATCGATTAGTTGATTTAATCGACAAATCTGTAAAACTGAGTTTCTCCACAAAGAATTGCACAAAAGCACCACTTTGAATCTTGTGTTTACCAGAGATGTGCTCATACGTTTCTTGGACATAAGTCATTCTGGATTAAAAAGAATAAAAAAAAAAAAGATTAATCGCCTAAAGAAATCGACTAATCGACTACGAGGGGGCAGCCCTAAAAATATATTTTCAGTTGTAGGATATTCTTCAGCTATCTGGAAACTGGTTGGTAAAACCCAGAATTCACCAGCGGGGTTTTTATTTTTAGATTTTCCCACTAGAATAGGAAGCCCGTATAATGACTGGTCACCTGCCAACGTGGCTGCAACAATAGACAAGCTTACCAGCCACAGTTTGTATTTATTTACCTGCATTTCTTGGTGTTTCCCGCCCTGCTCTTATCAGACGCTGTTTCCGAAAGCAAAACAATTCATTGATCTTTAGGAGACGAGAAGGAAATTGTTTTTGCTTTTGTTTAATCAAAATTTTAAGTGGCTGGAAAGAGAAATGTGATAACAGTAAGTGTTTGTATCTGCAGGAAAAACCTTATTAGAGTCAATATTCAGGCAGCAGCAGATTCAGCCTGAGGTGTGTGGTGGAAGCCCAGGCTCTCCTGTATTAGCCCACACCACAACTCCCCGCTCCACTCAGCCTGCTAACTGTGACAGTGAAATATGTCTGGGCTAATAGAGCAACCTACAGCAGGAAAAGGGGGTTAGATTCCTCAAATGCTCGCCACGGTCCTGTCGTATAACAACCCCCAAATACAGAGCGGGGCTTTCAGCGCTACATTTCCGCTCTCCACACTTTTTCTCCCAGGCAGCCAAACAAGGCCAGATTCACAGAGGCGCTGTGGCTGAGACCTGTGACCAAATCATTTTTGGCTGTGCCTTAGATGTAAACCAGCAGGGCCGTAAAAAATGACTTTAATGACACACTTGGATGGACTGATGTCGGCGAGAGGAAGGCAGTTCCGGTAGCTTTCTTACATTTTTATTATTTATTTGTATTTATTATTTATTTTCTTTCTATTTCTTTTTTCATTGTCTTTAATTTTTTTTCTTTTTATTTATTTTTTTACGTTGAGCCTGGTATAAAATGCATTTATTGGCATTATTTTCACGTCATTGTGTCGGTTGTTGTACTAGAGCTTGGACTGATATCAGGGAGAGGAAGGCAGTTCCTATAGCTTTCATACTTTATTATTTATTTTTTATTTTTTATAAATTTTTGATATATTTTTCATTTTATTTTTTACGTCAAAACTGGTATTTTATACATTTATTGCCATTATTTTCATGTTGTGCTCGGTTGTTGAACTAGAACTTGGACTGATGTCGGTGAGAGGAAGCCAGTTCCTGTAGCTTTCTTACATTTTTATTATTTATTTTTATTTATTATGTATTTTTTTTTTATTCCTTTTTTCTTTTTTTTTAATTTCTTTTCTTTTTTCTTGTTTTTTTACGTCGAGCCTGGTATTCATGCATTTATTGGCATTATTTTCACGTCATTGTGCTTGGTTGTTGTACTAGAGCTTGGACTGATGTCGGGGAGAGGAAGGCAGTTCCTGTAGCTTTCATACATTTTTATTATTTATTTTTATTTATTTATATCTTTATTTATTTTTTATTTCAATTTTATTTTTAATTTATTTTTATTATTATTATTTTTTTTTACATCAAGCCTGGTATTAAATACATGTATTGACATTATTTTCACATTGTTGTGCTCGGTTGTTGAACTAGAACTTGGACTGATGTCGGGGAGAGGAAGGCAGTTCGTGTGGCTTTCATATATTTTTTATTATTTATTTTCATTTATTATTTATTTTATTTTTTATTTGTATATATATATATATATTTATTCATTGAGCCTGGTATTAAATACATTTATTGACATTATTTTCACATCGTTGTGCTCGGTTGTTGAACTAGAACTTTTTCCGCTGTTGTTCCTCAGGACCATCCGGATGGGATGACCCTGGTGAAGGAGGAAGGGGACAAGGATGAGAGCAAACAGGAGCCAGAGGTGGTCTATGAGACAAACTGCCACTGGGAGAACTGTTGCCGCGAGTTCGACACGCAGGAGCAGCTAGTACAAGTGAGTATCGCAGCTGAGCAATTTCAATATCCAAAATATGTTGTTTGCTGCTGTTTAGCAGAAGGTATGCATTTCACTCTCTCACTTCCTGTAGGCAGAGATGTGTTCACACTTGACCCCAGTTGTTCTCCAGGACCAGAGTTTCTTGTAGAGAAACCGGGAGACACAACAGGGTGTTTACGACTGTAAGATGGGTGAAGCCTTACATAAGCATCTTTCCAAAAAACACACAGCAAAACTACAACGTCTCTTAGTTTGTATGCTGTGAGAGTTTCCTCTCAAGCTCAGTAGATCCCAGCAACATCGACTGCAGCTGTGCCATTCTGCACAATGCCTCCTATCAGGCCACAACCTCTGTCTGCGTGTCTGTTGCAGCAGCAAAACCTACAGTAGAGGCAGAGCTGCAGGCATTGACTGATACTGCTGCTGGATTCCTGATTGGATCCAGGGACGCTGGTAATGGGCTCAGAAGCTGGAGAGCACATCTCACAGCTGAACGGTGCTAACTGATTTGGCGGGTTAAGCCTCCCAGAGTCAGGATGTGAGCTTTGTGTCCAACGCTGGACCGGCCTTCCTCCTCCTGTCTGTTATCAGAACTCTCACACAACCCGGGAGATGGATGGCTCACTCACTGCTGAGCTAAATATTAATGACATTATGGTCGCGTCACCCCCCCCAATACTTACACTGACGCTATTAGCTCTGCTGCTCTCTCGCGGCCTGTGAACCGCTCAGCCGTCAGCCAACTGAGAGAGAGCACGCCGAAGTTTGGAGAAGTGATGAAAATACACCAATATGATGCTGTGAACAAGGGACGCACACACATGAAACACACATCAGCACACATCTGATAGAAAGATCCTCAGCTCTCCACAGCTGTCTATTTGCCGTCTTGACATTGCAATCCTCAGCCGCGGTGGTAACCCCTATCTATAATTGATATCCTCAGCGCGGAATGGGCTGCCTCCCGTGTTTGAAGGGCTCGGCTCAAAGGTTGAGAATCTTGACAACTTCTTGCCCCTGTTTCAGGAGGCGGGATGGAAGGGGAGGATGGCTTGCTCACATCCTCCCCCTACTGTAGTCACACCAGGTGGCCATCTGAGCCAAACAATGTCCTCTCATCCAGCCTAACCTTGCCTTACTATCAGATCGCCATGTAGACAAACCCCAACACCAACATAATCATTATTAGTTTTCCGTTTTTCCCATCTCGGAATTGTTTTCTCTTCGTGCCGTTTGACTCTCTGATATTTTATTTCTCATTTTCTATGCACATGCAGATATGCAGAGAGATGCCAATAAAAGTCTTCGCCTACAGAATCCGTGCCCTCTAATTCAGCAGAGCGGACGAGAAAATGCTCTTATCTCTGCGCACCCCCACCCCCCTCAGTAATAGGATAAGTACAGTATTTGGACCACAGTGGCTCTCCTCACACACTGGGAGGGGTTTGGGTTGGGGGGGTTTGAGGGGGATTTCCATATAACCAAACAATGGAGCGTCCCTTCCCCCTTGTACTTGTCTTCTGAAATGGCTTTGGGGAAAAAAACATGATGAGGAAGAAAACTCTCCTCGGTTGTAACCGATTTAAGCACAAAGTTTATACATAGATTCATATTCAAAATGTGACTGCGTCTGCGTCATGAAATAAATGTTTCTTTTAAGTATTAAAAAGTAACAGCCGCTCTGATTCAAACATCCCGTTTCCTTTGTGCTTGGCCTAATTTTAGAATTAAGCCTTCACGCCACCCTCATCGCTCTCCACCTTGTTCAAAAGCACTCCTGCCGCGCTCCTCGTGCATATTTTTACACTCTCAAGCACGCTCTCACCACGACACGCCACGGCGTTCCTTTATCATCTGCGCTTAAGCGCTCTCGGTGCCGCCGATAAGATAAACATCAGATCTACGCAATTTAGCTCACTTATCTGGCCTACCCAGTCAGCAAAAGCGAGGCGGGTGTCAATTTTAGTTTGCTGTATTTATTTCATTTATTACATTTCAACTCTCTATACCTCTCCGTCTCTCCCTCTCTCTCTCTCTCTCCGCTCAGCTCCAACATTCTTTTGCTTCCCCATTTTTGGGCATAAACGTCTCCCTCTCTCTCGTTTTCTCTTTCATTTTTTTCTCCCTCCCCTCTTTCCCCCTTGAAGGGAGTACTTTTAAAGATAAGGCCTGGTGGCTTCTTTAATGTCTCTCTTGAAGTGGGCTTTTTTTCCACTCAGTTTTGTCGCCAGAGATGCCAACCCCACTCTCCCATAACTGCCTAATATGGCCTTGCTCAACAATCTTTTATTATTTTCTCATTGATCTATTACTGATATTTCACCATGGAGAAATTTACAAGGGAGCTATGCATTTTCAGGGCCGTTGTATGATGAAAAAAAATTCATGTTAGCCATAGTATCCTCTCTGTGATGGCTATGAGAAAAGAAGAGATGCATATAACCAATTAAATTAAATTATTTATTAATTTAAAGATGACATGAGAGGAAAACTTAAACTAACAGTGGCATGTGGAATCAGTGAGCGCATGAGGAAAAGTGTGGAAGTGCAATGTTGCATGGTGCAGCAACACAAACCATAAAGAGAACCAGCAACTGAGCTCCAAGAGGGTTTTTAAAAGAGCACTGGCACACATGGCCCAGGTGTTGCCAGTGTTGCTGATGAGCCCAGCAGGTGTTTCCATTTCACTGATGACCCTCACCTCCCAGTACCTGCAGGGCAGAGAGGGTCTTCACAGTGGCAGAGCAGTTAGAGTTGTTGGATATGGGCAAAAAGTAATCAAATGTGGCGTTATGAAAGGTGAGAAAATTTGAATCACCATAAAAGTTTTTTGTTTTTTCATCACATAAAAACTGAATTAGCATAATTTATTCTACAGTTTCTTTTTAAAAAATGACTTCTGTGATTACCCATTTTAATCTTATTTTTTCTGAGAGTTATTTCCATGTCTACCTACAAGAAATGTGTGATCTTGTGTGATATAACCTTCAACTGCTCAATGTGAGAGTTCAGGTTCTGTCCTGTTATTGTAGGCCTGCTATCAGACTGATTTCTGGGGCTGTTTTTAGACTACATATCAGTGGTGGAAGAAGTACTCAGATCTATTACTTAAGTAAAAGTAGAAATACCACAGTGTAAAAATACTTTATTACAAGTAAAAGTCCCACATTTAAATTTTACTTCAGTAAAAGTACAACATATACTTAAAGTACCAAAAGTAAAAGTACTCATTATGCAGAATAATATATATTATATTATTGCATTATAATTATTGATGCATTAATGTGTTCATCACTTTAATGTTGCAGCTGGTGAAGGTGGACCTCATTTCATGTCATTTTAATTACATTAAATACTTCTGGGTAGTTTATAATAACACATCATCATTTATTAGTTGATTATATTTTGTATTAATAATCTGAATCTGTAAAGTAACTAAAGCTGTCAGATAAATGTAGTGCAGTAAAAAGTATATTTGCTTCTGAGATGTAGTGGAGTAGAAGTATAAAGTAGCATCAAATGGAAATACTCAAAGTACAAGTACTTCATAAATGTACTTAAGTACAGTACTTGAGTGAATATACTTACTTTTCACCTCTGCTGTGTATGGGGGGTGTCTGATGGCATTGGTGGTCTGTCTGTGTGTGTTCTCACAGCTCATCAGGTCTTTGCCACCCTCCACAGTCTCCCCATCCTGTTCCAGGTCATCTACATAGGTGGCGCTGTGAAGTCCTTGTTCTTAGACGGGGAGCCGGCTCTCCCCGTGTGCAGCCTCATAGAGGCGGCCGCTGTGCGCCTCCCCGGTGTTAAAGGGAGATAAACGCGGGTGCAGTCTGAAGGCAGCCCCCCTCCCTGGCTGCTGGCGCAGGCTTTTAATTGGTAAAATGCAGATTTTTTTTTGATCAGGAGAAGGATTAGGCCCCTTATCTGTCAAGAGTATCTTACTCTAAGATGAAAAGACTGTGCTGAATTACACATGCCAATTCTAGCTCCCTGCCCCCTGCTCGCTCACTCACTTACTCTCCATCCTCACAATTTCTCCCCCTTTTACTTCCTCCCTCCTCCTTCCCTCCCTTCTTTGCCTTTTTCATGCTCTTTTTTTCCCCCCTCTCTTTACACAAAGCACTTCAGCAACTGACATCACAAAAGAGCATATGATTTATTAGGCGGTGTTTGATAAAGCTAAACGGTGTTGCGGGTCCCACAGCTTAGTGAAATTGCCTTGTAAACAGGCCCTCTTTTCATGCACGCTTGCATTCTAATGCATGAGGGCTGTGTCCCAGAGAGGGTTTGATAAGGAGACGTGGAGATGGATACTGAAGTGGGCGAATGTTGAGAAATGGCACTAAAGGAAAGATAGGATTCTGTGTATTACAGGAATGTGTGTAGAGATGGGTTTGAGCGTTCAGATAGAGGGACGAAAAATAATTTAGAATCTTATTTTTGTAGAAAACATTAAAAGCACCAATCAAAGTGTGATTTAATGCTATTTATGTATATGGATGTTTTAGCCATGCACCCAAGCAGCAGGGGTCTGGACCCAGAAAACCATGCACCTGTGTGTATATATGTGTGTGTGTGTGTGTGCACCTCTCATACGTCACAGGCGGCTCCAGTGTCCCCTGTGTCCGTGTCCCCGGCGCTCCCTGTCGCGCGACTCCCTCCTAAATCCATCTTGGTGGCGTTTTTACAGTTGTTGGCCGATAAGCTGGCAGGGGGAAGATGAATAACCTGCCGCGCCGCCGCTATCAGCACCTGTTTGTCGATTTAGCCGGCCAACGGGGCCTGTCTGCTCAGCATGGAGATTATTGATTCAATAAGAATTGCCATTAGATCACGCCATTAGGTTCCTCGGCGGCCCCTCTCCCCGTGCTGTCTGTCCCCCTCTCTGTCAGCTCCGAGGCTCATGCATCACACCCGTCAACGACCTCCTTCATTTGTACAAACAGGGCGCGAGTGTGTATCTGTGTGTGTATGTGTTGTGCCAGCCACCCGCGTGATCCAACGCCAAGGCGCTCTCCCCATCGCTCTCAGCCGGGGGATATTGAACGCCGCTCGCAACAGAGCGATTGCTTGCCACAGGGATTCCCTCACAGAGAGGAAGAAAAAGAGAAGACGAGTCAGGTTTTTCTGAGACCGTGGTGGGGAGAAGATCAATCTTGGGGGGAAAACTTCACTAACGTCCGTGGTCATCCAGTCCCCAATCATTTTCTGTGGAATTAGTCTTGTTTTGTCACTTTAGAATTAAAAAAATGTCAAGTGAGAATAATGGAGGTCCTTTGCGGATACATTAATGTCAATTTCACCCTTTGCTTTTGCTGTCGCACCCTGCTGGTACTGCGCTGACTCATTTGTCGATACTCCCCCTTTACTGTTACCGGGAGTGCAGCAGCAGACTTGGGGTCTTGAAGAAAGATTAAAAATAAAGGCGGCTTCTGTTGGATGTCACGGTTGTATGTGGGGTCATGATCTGGCCAGTGGGCAGGGCGCAGTGAGGGTACAAAGATGCCATTGTCAGAGCGGTGTCCTGCCTGGAGGGGAACTGACCATGGATGCTTTATTTGCTTTGTTGCTGCATGTTTTATAGTTCAACAATCTTGCGAGTGAGTGCTCAAAGAGAGCACGTTTTCCCCAGACGTTTAAGAGCATTCAAAGTCAAGTCTCTATTTATCTCCCTTCCTTCTCTCCTGTTTCCATCCGTCCCTTTTCATTCACCCCCGAGGTAAAAAAGACTCTTCTCCGCTGCTCAGGAATGTAATAATACCGGTTTCTTCTGGTCAGGATATTGTGTCTGTCTCCCCGGGTTTAAATTGCTCCCTGAAAGGCACTTCAGAGGCCACCACACAGTGTTGTCTCTCAAAGAGAGCGCCAGATGTTGACTTTGTCCCCAGAGGGTCTGCATGACATTTTTTTCATCCTTCATTCCTCTGTTACATCCACCACTTACCCGGTGTTACCAGATAGTTAGTGAGGAAAGAGGGAAGATGGAGCAGGAGGAAAAAGGTGGCGCTCACAGATATAATGCTTGGCTGGAGTTGTAAAGCCCCTCGCATTTCAGATGCCGCGACTGAACTTCTGATTTCTCGCCCCTATCTCCTCACCTCCCCTCCTTCCCTAAGCCTCAGATTGGAAGTTGCCACGGCAGCACAACTGTCAGCACTTGTCATGGAGGGGCGAGGGCGCCAGTCAGTGTGAAGTGAAGTGACAGGGTTTTATATGAAAATCCTGTTCGGATCGGACACTGAGACTCACGAGTCAACAGAGGGAGGCAGAGAAAGGAAAGAAAGAATTAAGAGAGATGAGACAGGAGAAATTAAATGGAGAAAGTACCACATGAAAAGAAATTTAAAAACAGGATAGAAGATGACGCACCAAGCCGACGCTCGGCCGTCGGACAGTTTGGGGCCGTCGGTGAGCGTCCGTCTGCCTAGTTTTTGTGGTTTGTCCCACATCGTCGGCTCTAGTCTGCCTGTGTTTGAGTTTTTTTGGCTGCTTCAGCATGTTGAATTGGCGGTGGCGCCCGTCGGTGAGAGAAATCAGTCACGAGAGAGCAAGAGAAGAGAAATGGAAGTGAAGATAGCAAGCCAATGAGTAAAGTCTAGAAGAAAAACACAGAAGGCTGTTCTCATTTTTCATCTTCATCTCATCTGATCATTCCAATACGGTGGTGAGTGAGAGTGGTGTGAAAATGATCGGCCGACGCCGCTTTGTTTCATGTACGTATCGTAACAACGGCTTGCATATCGCTGTCCTCGGTCTTCCGGTTTCCATTTTTGAATGACGAATACAGACTACCGCCCCCTGCTGGTGTGGAGAGTGCAACTTTTTGGCCCAGACTAAGGCGACGTGAGGCGGCGCTACTGGTGGCCTTCGTCGCCGCTAGTTCTTTGATGTCGGCTTGGTGTCTCTGGGCCTTAATGCTGCAGAGCAAAAAATCCTCAAGCTGAACAACAAATCAATTCAAAGCAAAATAACTTTGGTTAAAGTTGTTTCATCTTCTTTTCCAGCACATCAACAATGACCACATCCACGGGGAGAAGAAGGAGTTTGTGTGTCGATGGGAGGAATGTTCTCGAGAGCAGAAGCCCTTCAAGGCACAATACATGCTGGTGGTCCACATGCGCAGACATACTGGAGAAAAGCCCCACAAGTGCACAGTAAGGAAACTCCTATTTGCACAGTTAATTTATTTGCAGATGAAAAGCTATTTGACACGTATCCTGCTGAGAGGAGGGATTCAGACTCTGTGTCCTCTTCTATCTCTCTCTTCCTGCAGTTTGAGGGCTGTGCCAAGGCCTACTCCCGTCTGGAAAACCTTAAGACTCACTTACGCTCGCACACCGGAGAGAAACCTTATGTGTGCGAACACGAAGGCTGCAACAAGGCCTTTTCGAACGCCTCAGACCGGGCGAAACATCAGAATCGCACACACTCTAACGAGGTATTAACAAATTTCACACGTTTGAATGAAGTGTTCAAAAGCAACGTGTTTCTCACAGCTCGTCTTTCCTCCGTTCATTCTCAGAAACCGTACGTGTGTAAAATCCCAGGCTGCACCAAACGCTACACGGACCCGAGCTCCTTACGCAAGCACGTGAAGACGGTGCACGGGCCAGAGGCGCACGTCACCAAGAAGCAGCGTGGAGATTACCCGCGTCCTCCGCCCCCACGGGAGCCGGGGGGCAACGGCCAGGGCCGGTCGCCAGGGCAACTTCCCCTGGGTGGGTACACGGACCAAAGGGAGTACAACCATGCTACCTCAAAACAGGATGAATGTCTGCAGGTCAAGTCCATCAAGACAGAGAAGCCTATGGTAAGACTTTATTCAAGACCTTTAACTTTATTTTGATTCTTTTCTAATACTTTAACCAAAGAAGCCAAGAGGTGAAAGTCAATTGTTTGTACCATTGCAACATCAGCGCCCAGCAGCAAAGCTACGCTTCCGCCATTTCGGACTAAAAGCGACTACCGGACCCCATTTAAAAGGTCCGCCTAAAATGTGCTGTACAAAAGTAAAACAAAATTATTTCTATTCTATTGTCATATTCTACCGAAATGGCCTATGTTAAACAATAAAATTAGGGCTGTCAATAGATTAAAATATTTAAGCTCAAATTACTCGCACATTTTTTATCTGTTCAAAATGTACCTTAAAGGGAGATTTGTCAAGTTTTTAACACTCTTATCAACATGGGAGTGGACAAATATGCTGCTTTATGCAAATGTATGTATATATTTATTATTGGAAATCAATTAACAACACAAAACAATGACAAATATTGTCTATAAACCCTCACAGGTACTGCATTTAGCATAAATAATATGCTCAAATCATAACATGACAAACTGCAGCCCAACAGGCAACAACAGCTGTCAGTGTGTCAGTGTGCTGACTTGACTATGACTTGCCCCAAACTGCATGTGATTATCATAAAGTGGGCATGTATGTAAAGGGGAGACTTGTGGGTACCCATAGAACCCATTTACATTCACATATCTTGAGGTCAGAGGTCAAGGGAGCCCTATGAAAGTGAATCCTCCTCACCAAAATCTAACATTAGAGCGTTATTTAACCTTTCGCAACAAGCTAGTATGACATGGTTGGTACCAATGGATTCCTCAAGTTTATCTAGTTTCATATGATGCCAGTATCTGCACTCTAGCTTTAAAACTGACCTGCTACAACCTCCGAAAGATCGATTGCATTAAAGAAATTAGTGGCGTTAAAATGAATTTGCGTTAACGTGTTATTATCGCGTTAACTTTGACAGCCCTAAATAAAATATTAGAAATAAAATAAGCGTTTCCAAAATGCCAGCTGCGACTGTTGTCAAACAAACACAGGAGTTTCGTCTCTTTGCTTCTGTACTCTTTGCTTTAACTACTAATTCCTTTACTTTAACATAGTTAGCTTAAATGTCTATTTCGGTTTCTGTGTGATTTAACATTGAATTGGGGGCATGCACGTTTAACACTTCTAATGAGCAAACTTTTTCTTCCTCTATCCAATGCTTCGGCATTTCTCTCCTTCCCTTTCTAAGGACAGTGGGTAATCAGGTGAGATAGGTGTCCCTTCACATTGCATTTGTGAAATATTCTCACTTTTTCTCCATCTCGCTCATAGTTTGATTGTCTGTTTATTGTATTTTCTCATCCCATAAGTGTTTGACTTTCACCCATAACACGTCTCATTGTAGGGTTCCCTCATCCCTCACATTCATGAAAAGATTATTCTTGTGCCAATGATATTTACCAAAGGCAATGCATTTTTGTGTGAGCAATGCCCATGCCTTTGGGCAGAACTGTGAGGGCACTGAAAGTATGCCCGCCGCTGCCCAGGGCGCCATTGTGCAGCCAACTTCATTCACCAGTAAACGGGGTGAATGCCCTCGAAACACTGTCGACGCTCGATGCCAAAAAAAGTAATTCCATTATTCCTCAGTGCAACATAGTCCCTAAAATTCAGTAAACAACCTAATTAGGCTGTAGCCGCTCTCACAAGAGGCCTTTATCCTATTTGCCTGTCCTCTGAAAACAACCCAAAACATGATTTATCTTTTTTTTTTTCCTTTGCTCGCGCGTGTTTGTCCTGACCGGCTCACAGGGGGAGGCATTACTCATGCCCCAATAATGTGCAAAACTTCCAAACATGAATGCAGCAGTTGGTTCTGTGGTTTGGACAACCAGCTCAAACTGCAATGGTTATGTAAGATGATACGAACGCATGAATAGAATTATCTTTCATAATGGTCTGTCTATTTTTATGATCATTGTCTTATGTTATACGGAATACATCCTTCAAAAGATTGCATTGTATCATTGTTTGTGACGTATGACACTGCATACCTTCTCTTGTGTTTCCTGAAGTAAACTTGAGAATCATCTTATATCTTTTCTTTATTCCCTCCCCTCTCGATGTGTCCGTCAGACGTCTCAGCCAAGCCCTGGCGGTCAGTCTACATGCAGCAGTGACCAGTCCCCCGTCAGCACCTATCCCAGCTGTGGAGTCCAGCTTGCTGTGAGCGCCGGACGCTCGCCAGGGGAGGGGCTGGAGGAGGACGAGGAGCAAGAGGACATCGAAGAGGAGGTGGAGGAGGAGTGCGATGGCGAGCGAGCCCCCATCATGGACTCCACAGTCTCCACGGCGACCGCGGCCATGCTGACCCTGCAGGCGAGGCGAAGCGTCGGCCGCCCCGTGCGCTGGATGGAGCACATCAAGATGGAGAGGCTGAAGCAGGTGAACGGAGCGCTGCCCAGGCTGGGGACCCTGTCCCCTACACCGCCCCCTAAAGGTTCCACACTACCCAACATCCTGGGGAAGGGTAAGAATCACTTTAAGTTTACATCAATTCATCCAAGTGGGTCCGAGAACCTTATTTTGAATGCTCTTAAAATGTTTTACCAAAGTCTACAAATTAATAAAAGCATGTAGTTAGGTAGGTTGAGCTTGTTGGCATTTTTCTGACAAGTGAAGCCAATGAGGAAGTGCCTTAAACTTGCATTCTTTCTAACAGCCAGCAGGGGGCGACTCCTCTGGTTGCAAAGAGAAGTCTGATTGTATAGAAGTCTGTGAGAAAATGACCCTACTTCTCACTTGATTTAATACCTGTTAACATTGTAAACATGAGTTTATGGTCTCAGTCGCTAGTTTCAAGTCTTCTTCAATACAGCATGATGTTCATTTAGTAAATTATGGTCCCATTTAGAGACAAATAGACCATAAAGCAGGGTATGCTTTAGGGCGTGGCTACCTTGTGATTGACAGGTCGCTACCACGGCGTTGTCTGGTCTGGGAGTTGTCCGTGTTTTCGTCTTATAACTTTAACCCTTTCACAGTGTGTTTTCAGTTCATGAAAGTTAATTGTAACCTTTTTGGTCACCTGAAAACATCTTATTCAGAGTTCGGTTGTATTTAGCTCCATCCTCTCGTGTCACTTCTGGTTGCAAAAAAACAACATGGCGACGGCTAAAATGCCGATCTTTAGGCTTCAAAAACGGCAGTCCACAAACCAATAGGTGACGTTACGGTGACTACGTCCACTTATATACAGTCTATGTATATTAAAAAGCACCTGTACACAGAGCTTACACATCACCACAGATGTGTGTTCAAATCACGCTTTGAGAAATGAATTATCCTGAATTCCATCTTGCCCATCTTGGCTGAAAGCATTCAGGCAAAACAAATGCTTAAAATGTATTGTTCCGCTAGAAAATGGTATCAGAACCATATCAAGCCGTATATCATATCAGAGAAAATAGCATGTAACAGTGTTTCATGGCCAAACGCTGCCTCTTGTCATTGGTAACATCTGTTTGAGGGATCTCTCCACACTTACACTTATTTGGCTTTTTCTCTCTCTCATCCTCCTGTAATCTCCTTTTCACCAAACTGTATTCATTCCTTTTCCTCTGTCTGTGCTTCTCCCCAGGATCCTGTCTGGGCAGGCAGTGGGGGGTGTCTGCTCCTCAGCCACCTGCTCATGCTGAGCTGGGCAGCACAGAGCTAACGGTGCTCAATTTGCTCCGAGACCGGCGTGACAGCAGCGGCAGCGCCACCAGTTCGGCCTACCTGAGCAGCAGTCGGCGCTCCTCAGGCATCTCGCCCTGCTTCTCCAGCCGGCGCTCCAGCCAGGCTTCCCAGAGCGAGGGCACGATGGCGGCCGCCCACCACCGCCGCCTCCACAACCTCAGCTCCACCGACTCTTACGACCCCATCTCCACTGACGCCTCCCGCCGGTCCAGCGAGGCGAGCCAGTACGGAGGTGGGACGGGAGGAGGGGGTGGAGGGATGCTCTCGGGTGGGGGCTATGGAGGCGTGGGAGGCGTAGGTATGGGAGTAGGTCACGGGGGGTCCCGGGGGATGCTCACTTTAACCCCGGCGCAGCACTACCACCTGAAAGCCAAGTATGCAGCAGCGACTGGCGGCCCGCCTCCCACGCCTCTCCCCAACATGGAGCGCATGAGCTTGAAGACTCGCATGGCCATGATGGACGACGGTGGCAGCAACAACTCTTTGCCGCCTCTCGTCAGGCCACATTGCTGCGGCGACGGCACCAACGGGTACACCAACGGGTATACGGGACACACAGGTTACAGGAGGAGGGTGCTCTATCCTGGCGAGGGGCCGCTGAACGGGAACCGGAGGGCCAGCGACCCGGTGCGGACGCAGCCGCGTGACATTTGCAGCCTGCCCCCAGTGCAACGCTTCAACAGCCTTAACAACCTCCACCCTCTCCCACCTCTGTCTCATCAGTCTACACCTGAAACTCGCAGCTTTAGCCTACAGAACTACACGCGCTCAGAGGGCAACCTGCAGAGAGGCCTGCAGCACTCGCCGTACACTCCTAGCATCGCAGAACACGCCGCCTTAGAAGCCCTGGCCATGGAGGACGAGGCGGGCATGTTGCTCGGCGATGAGGACATGCTCCCGGACGACCTGGTGCAGTATCTCCACTCCCAGGTTCAGGCGGATGCTGGCTCCTACGTGCACATTGAGGACCAAATAGCTGCTAGCCAAAGGGACACCTCCCAGCCATCTATGGAGGAGATTGAACAGACTTCAGGGTTGAACATGGCCTTCCCCGGGTCCCACAGTCTCCAGATAGCAGAGCAGACGAGCCCCAGCAAACTCCCCATCCAGTGGAACGAAGTGAGCTCCGGTAGTGCTGACAGGTCCCCTCAGAGGGAGCCAAACCGCCAGTGTGGAAGGTGGTCGGGAGCAGAACACGGAGCGCCTTTTGGCCGGTTTGGAAACATGGTGGTTCAGCAGCAAGCGCCCCTTGACTTCCAGAACAGCTGTGCCCAGGCTAATCAGTCTCCGAGTGCTTACTGCGTCAACCCCGGGGTGAAGCTAGAGACGTCGTCGCCGCCGAACTCCTGCATGGAGATGAGAGGTCACAACTCTGCAAACACCTTCGGGAGGAACTTCTCGCAGATCGTCGACGGGCCTCTTCCGCAGGGCTTCAAACAGCCGGCCTCCAATGGACCTCAGAAACAGAGCCACTTCCAACAAAACCACAACACCTCTTGCCAGATCGGGAACATCCTTAGCAGGGCTTCTCTGGACAACCTCCCCAGCCTCTCCCAGGGAACTGCTCTTCATCATCACAACCGGCAGGTCCACGTCCCCCGCCCGCCCAACGGTTACAGGAACTCGGTCAGGACCCAGCAGTATCTCAATCCTGAGAACTCTGGGGAAATCCAGGCTGGTCTCAACCAGCAGCAACAACTGCAGAGAAGTGGGGACCACTGTTCCCTCGCGCATCAGGTATCTGGGCTGAAACTGGAGGCCCCAGACTACTTAGAGCAGGACTTTGGTGACTGCCTCTCTTACGAGCCAGCGGATCACAAGGCCTCCTCGTTCCCCGTCCTGGAGGACCAGTGCTTGCTGAGCTCCATGGCCGAGGGACAAAGCGTCGGCGGTGTCGGCGGGACCTCCGCGGCCCTTCCCTCCCCCGGTACAGACCAGGTGACCAGCACCGTGGACGGCAACGTGCCTGGTATATTAGACGAGGGCGTAAGCCTGGACTTTGGTGTCATGCTGGAGGATGGCTACGACCAGGGTAGCCTGGTCTCGGGGGTGTTGAGTCCCTCCATCTTCCAGGGTCTGTCCAGGACCTCATCACGCCTGACCACCCCTCGAGCGTCCGCCACCTTCCACAGCGTGGCGCCCGGCCTCAACAACATGGCGATCGGCGACATGAGCTCTCTCCTCACCACGCTGGCCGAGGAGAGCAAGTTCCTGGCTATCATGCAGTAGCTGCTCTCCCTCTCTCTGCTTTCTCCTCCCTTAGGAACAAAATGGAAAAAAAGGAAGAGAAAAACTCTGGTGTATGTGAAGATTAAGACCAAAGTGGCAATTATGAGAACTTTATAATGTACTTAAAGTGTTGTGGAACAGGCTGTTGCCATTTATTTTGTAAAAAAATATCATCCCACACAGAGACGGGATGTGTCAAAATTATGTATAGATAAATAGTTATATTCCTTTTCTGGAATGTAGACTATTTTTGGAAGCTCTTCTCTTTGTATTTCTATGTGACGGTGAGCAACACGTTCACTTCTTTAAAACAGTATTCTGTGTATTGTCACTGTTTTTTTGTTTTTTTTGCTGTACACACTGTTGGTAAAAATGCATGTATTCAAGGTTGAGTTAATATGAGTACATAGACTAGCCCATGTGCCAAGTATCTACAGGTACAAATCCATTCTGGTTACAGCAGGTTGGGTCATGAATTTAACAGACCCTGATGATAACTTTATATATCATAGGTTTTGAATAAGTGGTGTATTTACATTTGTTGTCATT
Organism: Sebastes fasciatus; assembly: GCF_043250625.1. NCBI lineage: Eukaryota > Metazoa > Chordata > Actinopteri > Perciformes > Sebastidae > Sebastes > Sebastes fasciatus. The sequence continues at coordinate 6,860,795 of NC_133815.1, read as the reverse complement.
TTTGTTTTGTTACTTTTGTGAATCTGTAAATGTTTCAGTGCTTCAACCAAGTTTTACCAAGTGGTGTTTGTATGGTATGGAACACAAGGCACCGTAGATAGTCGTCTCCTTGATATCTTGATTTAGTTAGTCCGGTAAGGTACTCACAAGTGTGTATATAACAGTGTTTTTATATTCTGTTTGTGGTAATCTGATTATTGACGTTGGATTGCACGGTTGTTCGGAGGCGATATGGAAAAAGGACATTTTCTCCTCGATGATCAAAGGTCCCATTTGGTGCTTTATGTATGCTTACATAAATAGATATGAGTACTTCATGTTTTGAATGACCAGCAGCGGTCGGCAGCACATGAACTCCCCCCTCTCACGATGATAAATGCTGTAAAGTGACGTGTTTTGATTTATAGGAAATCATCTGTATTGTTTCCTCCAAAGCTCTTAAATTCAGAATGTGTACTGCCATCGAGTATTGCAGTGACTTTGTCAACAGTGTTTGTATTGCCTTGCAGTCCGATGTGACTGAACACAGATTATCGAGTAGTTTATTCAAAGCAATGAGGTACAATTTTTTGTTTTACTGGTACGTTTTGTCATTTTTGTAGCTGTGCATTGATGGTGTTTTTTTTTGTTTTTTTTCTTCAAAGAAGTAGAAATCATTTCCTTTGAAAGAAGGAAATTACATTGAGGTATGTGCCTTATACGTAAAGAGAAAGATCACTGCCAATCTTCCATTGTGAATTATGAGAAAAATTTAAAATAAACATGTAAAGTGTTTTGAGAGACCTGAGAAAAAAAAGATAAAATGACAGAACATTTATATAAGAAAAGTCTGACTATCAGAAAAGTTAAGATTTGCGAAATGCATTCTACTTTTCTTTGATTTTTTTTTTGATTTTTTTTTTTTTAAGTTTTCACATTTATTGTGCTCTTTTATATATAATGTGTAAATACAATACTCTTTCTGTAGGTTTAGCAGAGGAAATGGGGAGTATCCTGGGGCCAATAAAGAATTGACTTTGAAAGCAGGGATTCCCAGGCCCTGGGTCGAGGCCAGACACATCTGGCTCAGAGCGGAGCGCCGAGTGCCCAGCACTGCCCCGCCACCGCCACAAGAGCCACTTTGCTCTTTTATAACTGACTACAAATGTTTGTATGGTTTTAATAAAAACAAGAAAAGAAATTAAAAAGATTATATTTTAAGTCTCTTTTCTTCTTCATATACTGGTTCATATACATAGGAGGGCTGTCAGAAGCAAATTCATTTTAACGCATTAACACAACTTTAGTTTGTAGTGGGCTCAGTTTTAAAGCTAGAGTGAAGATACTAGTACCATATGAAACAAGACAAATCGAAGGAATCCATTGGTACCAACCATGTCATACTAGCTACAAGCTGACCTCAAGATATGTGAGTGGAAATGGGTTCTATGGGTACCAACGAGTCTCCCCTTTACAGACATGCCCACTTTATGATAATCACATGCAGTTTGGGGCAAGTCAGTCAAGTCAGCACACTGACACACTGACAGCTGTTGTTGCCTGTTGGGCTGCAGTTTGCCATGTTATGATTTGAGCATATTTTTTATGCTAAATGCAGTACCTGTGAGGGTTTATAGACAATATTTGTCATTGTTTCATGTTAATTGATTCCCAATAATAAATATATACATACATTTGCATAAAGAAAGCATATTTGTCCACTCCCATGTTGATAAGAGCATTAATTACTTGATAAATCTCCAATTAAGGTACATTTTGAACAGATAAAAAATGTGCAATTAATTTGCGATTAATCACAATTAATCATGAGAATAATCGTGAATAAATACTTTAATCTATTGACAGCCCTTATACATAGTTATGGTTTTGTTTCTATGGAGACAACAACCCAAGATAGAAGATTAACAGAATAACTGTTTATGTAATTGTGCACACACTAACCCTTATATTACTATAAATCAAACTATGTTATGACACTCAACTGTACCAAACAGTTTAGATTTTTGTTTGGGAATATACTCTGTCATTAAAAATAAATACTAACTTCATTCATGGAGAATGTGTAGTGTGTCTGATGCCCTCTTCTGATCATCACCAGAAATTACAACTGAATTTGAAAGCACGATTATACAGTAGTTTGGTTACATATTCACATTAAAAGCCTTCTCTATGAGTCTCTCTATGTTGAGATTAAAGCCAGTAGGTGTTATATACCGTACCAGTGGTTATACCTCTGTAGCTCACATGTATTTACAGGCCGACAGCCCATCAGCTCATGTCAGAAGTCCTTTTAGCAGAGAGCTCTTACATCATTCCTCTAACTTTCCAGACAGGAGTAAAATGGGAATCTTTTCTAAGCGAGTCTCCCATTATGCTTTTTAGAAGCTCAACACAAGTGCAATCATGTGATGGAAATGAAGTGCACCGTTACGACTTTCCTCTGCGGAGATAAGATGGAATAGAGAGCTGTAAATTGTACCAACTGGATACAAGATTCTTACTTTAGATGCCATCTTCAGACTGCACTTAGCAGGATCAAAAAAAGCCCATTTTTGAGCATCCAGTTGTGAAATCTGTACGCTTACTATCCGACACTTTTAACTCCAGCGCTTGATAAATAGGACATTCATCATGTTGGGGATTAAATGAAGAAAGTGGGCTCGGTATACAATAGGAAACATTTTATTACTAAAAAGTTGTCTTATACTGAAGGTGCTCTTTCAGCAGTGTTTCCACAACTATTCTTTATTGAAATCACAAATTGTTTTTTTTACCACTTAACAGGGGGAAAAAAAATAATTAATCACACATGTATCGACGGTAACTATGGACTATATACAACAATGGGAGAGGAGGGTCACAGGTGTGGCTTCAACAGGCCCGCATTGTCGGGTGTTTTAACACACTAGGCTCATACGGGAGGCACTTGAGTGTGAGAGCCTTTAAGAGCCGGGACCGAGCCAGAGTGCTGGAGGGAGAGGGAGGTAAAAAACATGGAAATGTCCAGCAACAGAAAACAATGACTACCTGCTTTGAAAAAAAAAGAAAAAAAGGAGTACATAATATGCATCTATTCCTTCAGCTCAGACCTCGAGGTCTTGGTTAGGAGAGGGGGGGGGGGGGGGGGGGGGGGGGGGGGTGTTGCCGTCACATGTGGGACACTGATGGACATACAGAGCATTTACACAGGCCTGCACCACAGAAATCTAGAGCACAAAGGGTGCACATTCAAAAGCATGCATCGCCCCACAATGACAATTGTGGTTTAAAGAAAGAACCGATGTATTTAGTCATCTGCAACTACGACGAAACGCAACTGTCTGCTGCTTTGAGATTGTTAATGCAATAGACACGCAGTATTTACAGGAGGAATTATAGTTTTCTTTTAAACATCTGTCACTCTCCAATGCCAGTTAAAGAAAAAAAGAAAAAATCCATAACTGCATTGCCGGGTATGAGGGGAAGTTTACAATGGTGAATCGCAAAAATGTCCTCAATGCATGGCTACCGTTTCAATGATCTATTTACAGTAAAACACAAGTATGAATCCATAAACAAAAAAGTCGAGGAAGAATCCTGTGTGTGGGTCGGCTGCTTTCGCTGCAGAGTCAGTTCCCTGTCAGAGCTGGTTTAGTGGTCGCTTCTTTGTCCGCTCTGGGAGTGCGTGTGTCGGGCGTTCAGGGGTGTCAGATCTTCTCCTGGATGAAAGGGTGCTGCAGGGCCTGGTTGATGCTGATGCGTTTGGCTGGGTCCAGCATCAGGGTGCCATCCAGCAGGTCCTTCAGCTGCATCACTTTCTTCCTCTGGTCCTCGGGCAGTCGCTGGCCTCCGATCATGTCCGTCAGCAGGTCTTTGGTGGGGTTGATGGTGCTCATCACCGTCACCTTCTCCTGATGGTCGGAGAAACGAGAGGAGACGTCAACGACTGCACATTTGTAAGAATCAAAGGCTGATTTTAACATCTGAACAGCCAATAAAATAACATGTTACAGTGGAAACCGCTTATAGTGATCAAAATACTTGGGACAGAATCATTCCTATACAAATGCTGTTTAAATAAATCGCTTATAGTAATCGAGTAGTCTGCTTACAGTGTTCCATTTTGTGTCTTTTCATACATACAAACATTTTAAAACTGCGTTAGACTAACAATAAATTAATTTATTTTTTTTTTTTTTTACTTCCCTCCGTGTAATAAATACACAAATATAAAATAGATGGTAATGGGCATGAGAAATGAGGCACAACAAAAATAATTCAGTTATAATAATCATCTGCTTATAGTGATCAATTTGACCCGGACAGACGTGATCACTATAAGCGGTTTCCACTGTATTAAAAGTCATATTCATCAGGTGAAAATGTCCTGTAGAGTGAAGAAGGAACACCTTACCCTTTCTGTCACTTTGTCGACTTCAATGTACAAGAAGTTCAGATTCTGATCGAAGTGCTGGTCTTTGAACAAGCCTTTACGGATCATCTGAGGAAAGAAAACCACCACGTTGCATCAGCCATAAAACTTCTCAAGCACTGCATGGAACAGCAGCACGACTCACTTCATCCAGGTGAGGGGAGGCAATAACCGAAGCAACTCAACTCATATGATGCAATCTTACCTTGTTGGGCATCTTGCCCTTGAGGTCCATGGCGAGTTTGATCATGTGATTGTTGGAAGATCCAGGAAACAGGATTTTGCCAGTGTAAAGCTCATATAAAGTGCAGCCAACAGACCACATGTCGATCCCGTAGTCGTACGGCTTTCCAATGACTGAGACAGAAAGAAATTATGAGCGAGGTCCAGTTTGAAATGATAAATGGTGAGAATAGTGATTAATACAAACTCACTGATTTCTGGAGCTCTGTAGAATCTGCTGACCAGGTACGGGGTGATGTCGTTGTCGGCGACATGGGATGCAGAACCGAAGTCACACAATTTCAGAATAGTCTTTGACTCATTCACCTTTTAGGACAAAACACAAGATTATTCATCATTCTATAAACTGAATTAACCTGACTTGAAGATCGGGTGCATACCAGGATGTTGTCTGGCTTGATGTCAGCGTGGAGGATGTTGCATCGTTTGAGCAGCTTGAGGGCCAAGAAGAGCTGCTGGCTGTAGGAGCGCACAGCCTTGATGTGGAGCCCGACGTCTTTACCGTACTTCTTCAGCACCTCTCGCAAATTCATACTGCAGATGAGAATATAAACAGATCAATAGGAAGTGAGGCCATCACATAAATGCCAGAGTGATGAGAAGAAATGAGCTTCCTGTTTCAGTACCTGAGAGGCTCAAACACCAGACAGAGATGCTGCTTGTGGTAGAAGTGCCTGAAGAGACGAAGGCAGTGGAACTTGTCATCAGGGTCGGCGTCATTCAGCTTCTTGAGGAATTCTAACTCTTTCAGCCCTGTCTTCTGCCTGTTGAATAAATAAAAAATCTGATTCAAATTCAATCAAACATCCACAGGATTGTTGTTGAGTGTTTTGCATTTCTTGACATTTGTGGAAAAAGTAGGTCTGACTCACATGAGCTCATTGTTTCGGATGATCTTGACTGCCACCTCCTGGCCGGCCCTGGCGGTGTCCCTGGCTCTGATCACGTTGCTGAAGACACCCTGGCCGGTGTAACCGTAAACATCATAACGCTTGTCGAGTGTCTCCCCGATGTTCACCCCTAAATAACAACCACACAGTTGTTAATAGCAGAAAGGCTGTCACTCCCCAAGCACATGTAAATGTATATGATTGAGGCACTGCAACCACTAGGCCAGTGGTTCCCAAACATTTTCTGCAGGGCCCCCCTTTTGTAGGTAAAAAATACATATATATTTTAAAAATGGTATTTTGACACACATTTCGCCTTTAATAAATATTGCAAATACCTCCTTATCCTGGCAGTAGGTCATATTGCGATTTTGATCAAATTTCATTTAATTTTGCAACCCTAACAGAAAGTCTACGTCCCAGGCCTGCCTCCAGACAACACCTGTCTGAGAAACTAAAAGGATTCTGGAGGCAGCAGCACTCACGGTAGTAGCCCTCAGCATCGGTCCAGTTGTCCCTGAGGTTGGGGTTCTCCTTGAAGTCCTTCCCTACACCTGCTGCTCTCATCCTGGCACTCTGCAGAAACCACACAAAAATGAGGTCAGTGGCTTATTTACAGTTGTTGAGACTCTTCTAAGTGTTTCCTCTTATTCTCTGCTGACAAATTTGTGAAAATTACGTAGATGCAGAGGAGAAGAGTAGCGCTCAGATGAGCTGCAAAATTTGATGTCTAATTTCCCTGAATCCCGACAGAAAAACACTCACATCAAAGTCGGCAGCGAACATGTCATCTGACTCCGTAAACATGTCGGGGGCTGAAGGCTTCTTTGGGTTGGCTCCTGAAACAAACAAACAACAATAAAAACAACACAGGGTGAGTTTTCTGTTCACGCACCACGTTGTAAAACAGAATATCTTGAACGTGTTTGATTCACATACTCTGCAGAGATCAAAACATGCTGCAGGTGGCAGACACACCCAGGCTTTGGGTTACAAGCCAGCAACTGAATGAACACATGACAGAAAGACACAACATTAAAACCGCTGCATCACACAACTCTGCATTTCTCACACAAAGCAATTTAGTTTTGTATCGACCGGCTTTTTTTGGTCAGTCTGCGTCATCACGGTGTGTTTTTAAGTGCAAATATTAATGCACTTTTACGGTTCAATGAATTTAAAGGCACGGCAATCAGCTTTCACCTTTGTAATTTAGACTTCCTCCACATCTGCTGCTAAACGGACCATGATTGGGGCGAACTGCATTGTAAAAAATGGCCATTTTGCTTCCAGAAAGACACGATTCAAAGTGATTGCTATCCCTGATGGAGCTTTTAGCGGTTCAGGTTCTGATCTCCGCGTTCACAGAAGATTGAGCTCGTCAGTGATGAAGGGGAGTAGACGCGGTGACCCTCGTCTCTTTTCTAGCGGCTACATTTCAAAGTGATGGGCGAGGCTGGAGGAGGATGGAGCGCAATATCCTGTAGTTACCTGGGTCAAGCTAACCCCAAACTTCCACAGATATACAGCATATATGGAGCTACTTTTGTCTCTTGGAAACTACTTCTGGCCTACAGATGTGGAGGAACAAGCACGCATTGGTAATATATCTGAAACATGAGGAAGCACCACTTCTGAAAAGTGTTTAGGACAAGGATTGTGTGCCAACTTACACATAAGTCAATTCCTGTGCATATCAGAGAGATATTATTGTCACAATATAATATTTTTAGAGACATTAACTGACACCTGACCACGTTGTTCATTCAGTTGGCCTTGTACGCCAACAGGTGATATCACTTTGACTGAGACATTACCGTCTTTCTCCTGGGCGATGAGGTTGTGCTTGGCTTTGATGCTGGCCTCAAAGGTGTTGAGGTTCTCGCGTTCGTACTCCTTGACGTCCGCGGCTACTCGCTCCAGGATGTCATCGGGCGAGGGCGACCGGCTGCGCGTGCTGCTCTGAGGGCTGCTGGGCTCCGACACCATGTTGCTGTCGTCAGTCCCGATCTTGTATTTCTGTACGACGGCAGGAAGAATACATCTCAAACATAGTAAGACATGGACATCAGTTGTGTTATTTGTTTCCAGGTAGACAGCCCAACTAATAAAACAGCAGGTTTGGATCAGCGTAGATGTAAACAGACCTGGACGATGGCCAGGCGCTGCTGGCGGCGCTGTTCAATGACAGCTTCTTCATCTACCTCCTCTCCATCAAAGTCCTCTAACCTAAAAACACAAACAAGGTGATAAGCACAATTTGCTGTTATCAGTTCCAATGGGAGTGAATTCTGAGGAAGCATATCAGCTACAGGTTGTCTGACCCGTTGCAGACAACCTGTAGCCTCTTATGTACTGTATGACCTGCAGGGAAGCAGAAGGGTTACTATCTTCTTTTACTCACACTTCTTCCCCTGAGGATTCCCGTTCGACTTTCATGCCCTCTGAAAGGCTGCCCTTGAATTTGTCCTCGTCTCTGCTGCGTCTTCTTCTCCTGTCCCGATCGCGGGACATAGAGCGTCGGTACTGTCTAAGCCTACCGTACCGGTCTCTCTCCCCGGACCTGCGAGGCATAGATGTCAAGTTTATTACCTCGTAAATCATTCAACCTGACAAAACACTACTGCGAGACACCTAATTATAGATTCCAGCTGCAGAGAGAAACAAAGAATTTAAGTCAAGACAAATATCTGACTAAATATAGCTCCGAGAAATATCCTCTACTGTGAGCAGAGACGAATGAAAGTTGAGTAAACAGTGTCATCACCTGTGTGCCAGAGGAGACCTGCTCCGTCTGCGGGGGGAGGAGCGGGAGCGTCGTCGTGGTGATTGGGACCGTCGTCTCAGAGGTGAGCGGCTCATTCTGCGGCGAGCTCCTAATCTGGGACTGTTCTCTCTTGACCAATCTCTGCCTTGCCCCATGTCTGGCCGGGGACGCTTCCTGTAGAGACATCAAGTGGACGGACAGGCTGAACTGGACATTCTACATTCATGTAAACTAAACAGTAGCCGTATATTTCTTTTATATAAAACACTTAATTTATGTCATTATTCGCCAACCTCATTGGTGAGTCCTGTCTGTCAATGTCCCTCCTCCTGGGGTCTGGTGAGCGGCTGCGGGGTCTCCTGGGCGGGGACCTGATTCTGGATGGAGAGTTGCCTTGCTTCGCCGCCCTCTCTGCGGCAATAGCCGGGTGGGCGTCTCGGTGGCGAGGGGAAACACTGCGTTTCCTCATGGGGCTGGGAGGCCCTCGTCTATGAGGGGAGCGGTTCTCTTTCCCAGATGAAGCGTCCTTGGACGGGGACTTGGCCGGCCGTTTGTCCTTGTCGGCATCCGAGCGACCTGGTCGTTCTCGTCCAGGTGATCTGGACCGCCGGCCTGCTCTCTCCTGGTTTGGTCTGTCGTCCCGCTGTGGAGAGGGACGTTTATCAGCGCGGCCGCCTTTCTGCTCTCCTCTCCAGCTGGTAGGGGAGTTGGACTTCATGGTTCTCTCCTTGGACATGTCAGTGCTGTCTGAGTGCTTTCTGTCTTTCGACCTGCTCCTGCCGCGGCCTCTCTCTTTAACCGCTGTGTCCTTGGCGGTTTTGGTCACCTTGTCCTGCTTAGGCTCCTTGGCTTGTCCTAGCCTGTCCGCAGACTTACTGCGACTACGACGCTTGGAGCTGGACTTGCCGCCCTCTGTTGAGTCCCGTCTAGATTTCCCACCTTTTCCCCCTCTGGGAGATATGGGTTTCCCTGAGCTGCCCCTTTGACGCTGCTCTCCATTTCTAATCCGACCGTCTCCATCCTCTTCTGATCCAGAGTTATAACCCTGGAGGATCAGGCCCATGCCTGACTGGACCTTTCCCTCCATCAACTGGCTGTCCAGCTCAGCTTTGATCATGGCCCTCTGCTTCTCCAGATCCTCCAGCAGTGCCCGGTCGTCCAGACTCGGGTTTCCAGAGGAGGGAGAGGACTCGATTTTTCTGTGGCCGGAGGTGGCAAAGAGGGCGGCAGCAGAGGGGGAGGAGCCCTCCGTTTTGCGTTTGTGTTTCCTGTGTTTGTGACGGTGCTTGCGTTTGCGGTCCTTGTCCTCGTCGGAGGCATGCTTGTGTTTTTTGTGCTTACTGCGATGCTTGTGTTTTTTCCTCTTGTGTTTCCCGCTGCTGCTGTGTGGTGGATGTTTGGCCCCCTCTTCCGTCTTCTCGCCATTAGTCTCGGCCTCCTCCTGGGACGAAACCACATTCAGGTGTAAGAATATTTACATTTAGAGATATGTTGTGAACAAAATTATAATCTTTTCTATGCAATATGACAAGATGAAACATGATCATAGGTATTATTTGATGCATTTTGAATCTCTGCTTGTATGCCAGTTTTGAATGTTGATTTATCCTTATGTGTTTGTGGTGTTGTTTTAGTCATTTAGAAAAAATAAAACACAGTTAAACTGATCCAAAGTCTATCTCCATAGTCCCATAGAGATTATAGTTCATTCAGAGAAAAACTGAATATGAGGAAGGCGGACAAGACCCTCCAAATGAACTTAGATGTGTTGTTATGCTGTTGAATATAGCTATGTGAAAAACTAAAGAATATTATATGACTGACACTATTTTCTGTTCAATGGGCAGAATATTATCAGAGTGCAGACATGAAGCACTACAGTTTGAGACAAACAAAATTTAGACTGCTTAAGTTACAGTTAATATTTAAGGTAGAGAGTTTATATCAGAATCATGGCATCATACCACTGAAGATATTTAGGTCTTGCTGTTGTCCACCCCTACCTCTTCCTCCTCTTCTTCTTCTTCCTCAGACATTTCTCCACTGTCCTCATTTCCACTTTTTTCATGGCTCTCCAGATCCTGCTTCCTGTTTGACAGAGTTACAATCGTAAATATTGAGCACACAATCTTACACAGTAGAGCTAAAATGACCAGTCAATTTATCAGAATGTATTGATTGATAGGATTAATTGACAATTTTGTAGGAAATAGTACCAACCGAACAATCGATTAATTGAAAATAATCAGTGCATTAACTGATAATGACAATAATCCCCAGTTGTAGCCTTAATAAACATTGAGGATACAAAAGCTGTCTATTGGTGTCTCTCCTCCAACACTGGTAACCATTGGCAACCAAGGGCACCAATGGGTTTTGGTATTGTGCTAATAGGTGATTGGGAGCATTTCTATTATCATCCGGCGATCTTTCTCATCCATTGGGCCCATAGAGCAGGCGCAGTGGCGTTTTCTTTAACTCCGCCTCCCAGCCTTCGCTCCAGCCGCGGTCTGGGTCTTATTCACATGAACGGAAGAATGGTACATGCCCACAGAGGCGTTTTTTATTGCGAGGGATCACTTCGCTTCCCAGCATTATTTTTTTCATACCGTCTGTCTGAATATGCCTGTATTTACCCTCTGTCTGAAATGCTCCGTTTTAGTGCATTTCAACGGAATTGCAATAGAATTGCGTTGCCTGGCAACAGTTTGGGTCCATGTTTACTTCCTTTCAGCTGATGTTATTCACATACACTGCAACAGGAAATAAACTGGGACACATTTAGTATGTTTACGTTTAAAACTGTATAATGGTCTAAATATTGTATATCTGTGACATCACAAATGGACACATATCCCAACAGCTTGTTTCAAATGCACAATTTCTGAATACGGGCTGTGTGCATTTCTCTGTATATTGATCGCTTCGATACTTTCACAGTATTTATAAAGCACTTAAACCTGCTTTATAATATAAAAGACATGAAAATCTTACTTTTTACAACATGGGACCTTTAAAGCAGACACCCAGAAAGCACTACAAGCATACTGTTAGCCGAGTGGTTTAACATTAACTTAGATAAAGCATGGTTACGTAATGTGCTGAATTTAGCTTCAGGCTAAACTGCAGCAACACTATGCAGTATGGCAAGGCAAGGCAGCTTTATTTTAATGTATTATTACTCTCTTATTTTTGTATTATTATTGTTTGTTTGTGTTATGTGTATTTTTTTTTGTTTCTTTAACTATTATTTATTTTTATCATCATTATTATTATTGCTTTTCTTAATTTTTATTTAAATTTTGAATGTTGAAGTTGTTTTCTCTAATGTACTTAATGAGTTTGTCTATAAGCGCATCTACTTAGAAATTAGTTTATAAACTATTGTAATTACAAACTGTAAATTAATAAAGTATAAAACAAAATAAAATAAAAACAAGCTAAAAATAAAAGCTAGGATGGAAGCTAAAATAGAGTAATAACACACAAGAGTAGTGTAGTATAAGTTCATTATTTGGTTTAATAAAAGGCAGCATCAAACAGGAAAGCTTTAAGCTTTGATTTAAAAGAAATAAGAGTTGGAGTTGGTCCTGCAGGTTTCTGGGAGCTTGTTCCAAATATTTGGTGAATAAAAACTGAACGCTGCTTCTGCATGTTTAGTTCTGACTCTGGGGGACACTAAGCAGACCTGATCCAGATGACCTGAGAGGTCTGGATGGTTCTGAACATAGCAGAAGATCAGAAATGTATTTTGACTCTAAACCATTTAGTGCTTTGTAAACCAGCAGGAGTATTTTGAAATCAAGTAAGGCGACTTTTAGTGGGGTTAGTCTGCATATTAGTGTCTCATTTGTATATAAAATGTTATGTGTGCAACAATAAACTGTTAAATTATAGCTTCACTAATAATTAGTAAGCATGATTAATCATCATTTCATTGTTTGTTAAAGGGGACATATCATGCTCAATTTCGGGTTCATACTTGTATTTTGTGTTTCTACTAGAACATGTTTACATGCTTTGATGTTAAAAAAAAAACTTTATTTCCTCATACTGTCTGCCTGAATATACCTGTATTTACCCTCTGTCTGAAACGCTCCGTTTTAGCGCATTTTGACGGAACTGCGTTGCCTGGCAACAGTTTGGGTCCATGTGTACTTCCTGTCAGCTGATGACGTTCACATACACTGCCACCAGAAATAAACTGGGACACATTTATAATGTTTACGTTTAAAACCGTGTAATGGTCTAAATATTGTATATTCGTGACATCACAAATGGACAGAAATCCTAACGGCTTGTTTCAAACGCACAATTTCTGAATACGGGCTGTGTGTATTTCTCCGTACATTCGATCATTTTGATAGTTTAACAGTATTTATACAGCACTTAAACCTGTTTTATAATGTAAAAGACATGAAAATCTAACTTTTTACAATATGGGACCTTTAACAGCCCAACGCTCTTCCTGGGGGGGAAAAATAATTTGTGATGTCACAAATATACAATATTTAGACCATACTTGTTTTCTACTATATCAAATTTAGCACCTTTAAAACTATTTTTTGTTCCTTACAGTAGAAACACCTCTTTAAACAAAATAAAAAGTGGTTTTACACAACTTATTTCATGATGAAAACACCACAGACAACTTGCTGTAGTGTGTAGTGAAATATATAGCATTGCTGTCATTTTAACAGGTTTATAATAAAGTTAAAGCACTACACGTTAGATGAGTGGTTAACATTAGATAAAGCATGGTTACATAATGTTCTGAATTTAGCTTTAGGCTAAACTGCAGCAACACTATGCAGTAAGGCGACTTTTAGTGGAGTTAATCTGCGTATTAGTGTCTCATTAACACGCTGTCGCCATGGACACCGGACTTTATGGCTCTTCCGCTCGAGCGCGACCGCCAAGACGATTTCCATGTCATTAGCTAGCTTAGCTTAGCAAGCTACATGCTAGGTTAGCTTCTAGCTATGCTAACTTACGTTGCAGGATCAAATAACAACATTTAACTGTGTGATCTGACAGGTACACATATAGTGGAAGTAAACACATAGTAGTGTTGTTTCTGTACACTCTTACATAAGCTCTGCGTTTAGCTAAACGTAAGCTAGGTGAGCTAAATAGCATTAGATAGGTGAGCTAAAGAGCATTAGCTACTTGGCTAAGAACGAATTGAATTGACTTAATGAACGTTAGCCAGCCGTTGGTTAACAAACGTTAGCCAGCCGTTGGTTAACAGACGTTAGCCAGCCGTTGGTTTGGTTTGAATTGAATTGAATTGAATTGAATTGGAATTGAATTAATGAACGTTAGTCAGCCGTTGGTTAACAAACGTTAGCCAGCCGTTGGTTTGAATTGAATTGAATTTGAATTGAATTAATGCACGTAAACCAGCCGTTGGTTAAAGAACGTTAGCCAGCCGTTGGTTAAAGAACGTTAGCCAGCCGTTGGTTAAAGAACGTTCGCCAGCCGTTGGTGAGTACTTTAGCAACAACGTGAACCTGCTTCTCTGTTTTAACCTCCCCAGCTATAAACTCACACATCAGCTCCTCTGTTGGTTTAAGATGAGGTAATGTATGTACACTTTATTCCCACGATGGTTTTGTATTAAATTCAAATGACTTACACGTGTTCGTTGCCATTATTCATTCTTGTGGACGCGATGTCCATCTCAACGTCGGCCATTTTCCTTCAGCTGAGGGGCCTTTTTCTTCTTCGATTGTTTTTGGTACAAAATGTACAATAATATGATTAATACTGATTATGCCCTCTGGTGTGCTGGAGGCGCACTGCAAGCTGGGTTAGTGTAGTGAAAAGTGTGTGTTTTTGTCCACCAGGGTGTGTGCTTGTGTAACTTAAAGTTTCCCAGGCCAGCATCATGGCTCCAGCATACAACACCACACTGGCTTCAATACATCAATAAGAAGCTGACAGCCAGTGGTGGAAGAACCCAGACAACCTTTGTATGTGGGGCCCGTGTGGGTAGTAAATGGGCTGAAAAATGGGCCCTATATGGGATTGTCCGCGGGTTCCATAATGACCCAATGTCAATTGCCCACATGGATTCCATGCAGGATTACAATGGGTGTTATGTGGGCCCCAACTGGGCAACATACCCAAGACCCATCTTGGTCCCAGCTTTAAGCTCTATGTGGGTACTACATGGGGACTCAATGGGCTGAAATATGGGTTGTAAGTGGGTTTGTCCACAGTTTCTATGTTGGCCCCATGCACTAATTTCCCAGTAGTCACCCAACTAGGACCCACACGGGTAGCCCACATGAGGAGCCCATTTGGGACCAACTTAGTTGACCAAAGTGGGCCCCATTTGTGTGGCCCATTCTGAGCCCATGCACTAATTTCCCATTAGTGACCCACCTAGGACCCACATGGGTAGCCCACATGGGGAGCCCAACTTAGTTGATCTAAGTGGGCCCCAGATAAAATGCCCATTTTGGGCCCATACCCACTTGGTACCCAGGCACCCCCAGCATGACCATGTGGGGCCCACATAACCATGTTGGCTGGGAAGTATTAAGATCTTTTACTTAAAGGTCCCATATTGTAAAAAGTGAGATGTTCATGTCGTTTATATTATAAAGCAGGTTTAAGTGCTGTATAAATACTGTTAAACTATCAAAATGCTCAATAAACAGAGAAACACACACAGCCCGTATTTAGAAATTGTGCGTTTGAAACATGTCGTTAGGATTTCTGTCCGTTTGTGATGTCACAAAGAGTTAAATACTGAACCATTGCCCCAGGAGCCTTGTGTGCAGCAAAGGGTGCACTCTGAGAGGTTGCTTAGTTTGTTGTACAGTACCACAGGATGGCCCTGGAAGTCAATTAGCGGATCATGTGGTTTTGAGGGCCCCTCGTGCACATAGCTCGTGCACCATGGTGTGCATGAGGGGGTTGTGCAAAAATGTTACATGAGTGCTTGACTTTAATTTTGTCTCTCAGCATTTTAACAGCAGCTCATTTGGAAAATTATCTTCTACAGAAACATTTTAAGAGATTCAAATCCTGAAGATCATTTGCACTTTACAGCAGTTTTCACTTTTTTTTCATTTGTTGGTGCAGTATGATGTCTAAAAGCCTGTGACTGTGTGGAGAGCAGATGTTTTGATTCTGTTATACAGACTGCAACTGTACTTTATTGCTTAATCTCTAAGGAATTTATCTTGCATTATATGCATTATGTAAACTTTTACCCATAAGCTCTGTACAGTCAATGCATTTCAGTAGCCCTTTCCCTGTGTGAGATATGACTTCATCTGCACTTTCAAGGATACTGACATTAAACTTTAGTGTTGCCGTAATTGTAGGCCACTTAACTGTAACTTGAGTTGTCTAATCGATTCAGCAAAAAAGTTGAATTTGTTGATACTGCAATATTGCATCCCATTTAACCTCCAGGATTAATGAAGCAGCATTGTCTCCGAAAGAAAAAACTCTTTTCTAAAATGTTTACTTTTGGCTGGAACAAATAATCCTGAGTTATATTTATCGTATACATTTTGTTAGCATTGTAAAACTGGGGCTATTTATTCAAGGATTGTGTTGTGCATAAGACAAATAGTGGACTGAAATCTCATATTTTAAAGATGAATTTCAGTGTTTCACACTGCAAAAACAAGCCTGACAAGAGAAGACACATAACATTTAGATATGAAGGTGTTTTAGATAAGTGCACTGCACTCATAATGAGATATGTAAGTTACATTTCTGGCCTTATACGATACTCATCACAGCTGCTTAGACGTACACATGCAAAGTCCATTATCAGATCTGTTAATCCTTCTCAGAAGGGAAACCGCAAAATGTGATCGTTAACTGGAAAGGATAAAAATACCAAATGCCACATCTGATTCGGTGTTTTGCCTCGTTTGAATGTTAAAACATAATCAGACAGATCTGAAACAGCATGCTGCAAATGTAAGAAGTGAGCAGTTGCTTCTAACACAGCTCAGTGAGATCACATGACATTCAAGGATGCAAGAGCATTCAGGACGGTTATTATCCACACTTGACAGTTTTATATGAAGCAGTAAATCGTGTTATTGTGAGGCACCTGGTTGCTTATTCACAGCCGTGTGAAAGTAATGGAAGCGTGTAGATATAACAGCATTAATGTTGACATCCTGGCAGATGGGACGAGTGCTTCTGGCAGATGACAGTCCTGCAGGTGTGATCAGTGTCATCATGTGTTTTAATGACATATTGCTTTGTGTATGCTAGACTAAAAATGTTTTCTTTGATTAGATTTCTGATTATAAAGCTATTAAAAATCTAACGGGACTGTGGGTTTTGGCTTGAGTTCGTCTAAAGGCTGTAAGTCACAGTTGTACTGGGCTCTACAACAGTGTATATCAGATTTATATGGTGAAGTTGCAAGCTGGAGGTCTCACCGCAGATTAAAGTGTCGGTCATGGAGACATTAGATATTCCATTAGTTGAGACCTCTGTCCCAGTGTACCCAGTAAATCATACAGTATGTGGTAAATGTTCTGTGCTCCTGAAGACTGTCTGACAGTGTGTTATACAGTTTAGGATTTATAATGTTGCGTGACCAGTTTGTAGAGATGAAGCTTGGGCACTTTAGTTTGTAGCCTACAATATATGCTTTTTCCGTTTTCCCTTCATGCTTTATGTTTTTATTGGAATAACTTAGTTGACAAAAAAGGCAATACATCATATAACATAACTTTGAACAGTTTAAAGTTGTCTCAAACGTTAAAGGAATAGTTCGGCATTTTTGGAAATTGCATACTATCTACCCAATAGGTGTACTATCGTTCAACATACTTTTGTTCTGAATAAACAGTAGTATGAATCTTTTTGGACGTACTGAGTAGTAATTTACATCGACACTTCCTGAGAGCCTCCTTGCCAGTTGGAGACGTGTAACCATGGTAACCTGTACCAATCTCATGTGATTTGTGAGAGACATAAAGTCTGAACCAATTTAAAAACGATATAGCAAAGTGAAATCTTACACTTCGATTGAAGCGTTATTGACGTTAAAGAGCTGTCCGTCCGCCATTGTCTGTTATGAACGTTGGTGTTACTACCACATTGCATTGTGGGTATTTATGCCAGCGTATTGTCTAGTGTTTGCATACTGTAATATTTCACCGGAAATATTATGCAATTGTTTTCATACTAAGGTTTCGGACCTACCAAAATATCTCACATACTGTTTTAGCGTACTTAATAGCCTGGACTGAAGTCTGACTGGCACTGTGAGGTTGCCAGGCAACCAGTGGAGACTACAGGAAGTCACTGCTCCAGACCAAAAAATAATCTGGCACATAATCCCCTGTAAAACCTAAAAAATATTTTTTTTCACTTTGTTTTTTGTACGGATTAAACAAACAGGGTTTAATGTAGTAAATAATGAGCTTTGGAGGTGCTTCTAGGTGGATTTGGTTACCTTCGAACTGGCTCGCTGTTTCCCTGTTTCCAGTGTTTATGCTTCGCAGAAGGGTCTTGAAACAGCCTGAAGGGGTTTATTTCGCAATAATGACCCATTTGCTGTACATTATCCTACTTAATACACAGCTAATTAATATTTGACACAAAATATTGATTTAAAAATGATTTTATTGCTTCCGCTACAAAAATAGTCCATTCTCTGTGTACGGAGATCAGAACTGCGTCCATACAGTAACAGTCTGTTATTCATAGCAGCAGTCTGCTACAAAGAAATAACAGACTGTAGAATGCCGTAATTAACCAATCAGAGTATTCAACAAAGCCCTGAAATAAACTAAGACAACCGTCTTCTTATTATTCTTTGTCAATCTTCTTCTTTAAGTCATCCTGAAACGATGGTGTGTCCATTGGTGAATCTTTCTTTACAAAGATTTAAACACACAAAACTTTATTTTAAATTGAAAATGTAGATCCCATGTGTCCCGTATGTCAGGCTGAGGTTTAGGGAATGTGTATAAATCAATGCACAAGACATCTAGAATAGTTTCATATGATGTAATCGTGCAGTTGATTAAACGTAAGCAGCATAGCATAACCAAATCTTTGGAACCAAATTGTTGGAACAAGAAAGAAAACACACACACACACACACACATATAGATCTGATTTATGACTTTCGTAGCTGGAACTTGGGTCTCCATAGAGAGGAAATAAAGCAAGCAGACGTTGGGTTTGCCTTGACTTTTAGGGCCTCTGCTCTCCAAGCTCCACTGGAGACACAATAAGGATGAAGTCATAAAACACGAGGTTCAGCAGATGCTCAGTGAAGACAACCACAGTCCATTATACAGGCTGTTAAAAACACCCAGGCACTTCGCTAACCCACTCTCACCCCAGCTCCTGCTCTCTTCATTGGGTTTTGTCTGCTGGTATGGACGGGGGACAGAGTTATGGCTCATAGTGACTTCCTCCGAGTGAAGCTCCGCCACAGCTCACAATGCTTCTCAATGAAGAGGGAACGCCTGTTTCCATCAACGCAGATGCTCTTTGTTCCCTGACAGATGTGTCAATCTCTATGTTTTCTCTTCCTTTCTGAACAGTTTTGCTTTACGAGCCTCTGATGTTTGGTTTTGTGAAAGAACGGGGGCTGGCATAGAATTTACAAGAGCAAAGAAGCAGGTTTGGGAGTACGACCTAAAGCATACGGCTTTGTCGCTGGTTGAAATTTATCGTTTGCTTCAAGGGAAGGGAAGCAGGTTTGCATGAGCAACTGGAGCAGAGTGATTTTGAAACTGGCGATCATTTCTCTGTTGTCATCACAGGTAATTTTCATGTAGAGAAGTTCTTTTCATTTGTATCAGGCTGGGCCATCATTTGGAGCTAGGGTGTGGAAGACTGACAAATTAGTAAACAGGAGCTGTAGAAGCCCTCATTTCCCTCCTCTCAACTGCATAATTAAACATGGGTGTAAACTTTTACTAGGGTGATAATCAAGGCCCAAATCGTCAGCCTTTAACTATGTTGTACGTCCACCACCCAGGTTACAAGATAAACATCAACCATCAGCTGTGCCATAGACCTCACTGCATGTGCCACAGCACGTTTTTATGTTCAGAAACACAGATTGACCTACTACTTGAATAAATAGCTTTGCTTTCATTGTTTCTTCTTGTTACTTTCTCTTTTTTTTAGAGATTAATATACGCGTTCACAAGTAGCTGCATCTTCTGGCAGATTTTTTTTTACCTTTGCATAGAGCCCGGCTAGCTGTTTCCCCCTGTTTCCAGTCTTTATGCTAAGCTACGCTAACTGTCTCCTGGCTCCAGGTTCATATTTAATGATTTAATCCTAAACAGATGTGACAGCGGTATCAATCTTCTTGTCTAACATCGAATTCACACCAGAGCAGTGGTGAAGTGCAGCCTGCGGCGAGGTGTCTATGTCTATGAAAAGCCAAAAGTTGGCAAAAGTTGAACTTTTGGCGACAAAGTGCGGCCAGAGAGTAGGCTACCCGCAGCCAATCAGTAAACAGAGTGTTGTGACTCCTGTGACATGTTGACCTATGTTACAAAGAATTTCTCCCCGTCTGAAACACATGAATATGCTTTGCGGCCGGCGAGCCAGCAAGCCACACTTCGCTGCTACCTGGTTTGAATTCGGCGTAGCTTTCGGCAAAAAAGCGAATCCCCAAAATGTAAAACTTTTTCTTTAAATGTTTTAAGGTCTTCGATGTTGTAAACTCTCCACTAAAACTCTTAACCCTTACACCATCACTCCTACCTTTATAAAGTCATATACAATTCTTAATCCTGAGTTAATCCTCATGCTAAACCAAATCTAAATTCTTATTTCAAACCTAAACCCAGTTGCTAATCCTAAATGAGTCCATTAAAAGTGCAGATTGGACCTCAATTTGGAGGATTTCTTCATATCTTTCTATCACACAAACAAACTGTCCTCTATCTGGTGACACATCAGTTTCTCGTCAAACAAACCAGCCCTCAGCAATTCCTCTCGTTCCCCTATTTGTTTCCCCACAGAGTTTTGGCCTCGGCTCTGTTGTAACGAGAGACAAATGTGTTTAGGATTCTGCACGAAGAACCTTTTAAGGTTGAGTGGGCGAAAAGTATTTTTCCATTTAAAGTTTACTCTTTCCGAGGAATTACACTGGAATGAGGTATTGAGACAGAATGTGCTGACTGTGTAAATGTGGCCGAACCACAGATTGAGGCTCGGTTCAAAACAGACAGATCCTATTATTACACAGGGAGAGGGGCTTTTCTGATAATACCGAGGCGGTTTCTCTCTGTAATACAACCACTCTCTAGTCATTGGCGCTTAAAATGAAATGTGCAGCATACAGCATCTCCATTATGGAAAAAAGTCAAACTATAGTGTCAGTAAGAAAGGGATTATTTCACAGTACGTGCTTCATTGTTTTTCTACCACTTAAAAGTTTTGGATGGTCCGTCTGTCGGTCGGTCCACCACTTTAGTCCAGAGTGAAATATCTCAACAGCTATTGGATGGATTGCTCTGAGTACAGACATTCAGGGTCCCCAGAGGATGAATCCTGCTGACTTTGGGGATCCCTTGACCTTTCATCTAGCACAGTGTTTCCCAAACTTTTTTTTCTGGGGGATCCACTTTTTAAAAATGACAAACCATCGTGACCCAATTCACATTGGCCTTATTATCTATATATTGTGAGAAGAGTGGATTTGTATGTAAATGAACGTTCCTGCCATTTCCGCATCACTTCATGTTATCTTGAATAGGTAAACCAGCCGTTTTTTAAGAGATTTACATTTGATAAATCACAACTTAATTTTATGCATGTGTTTTTGAAACCATATACACATGTTAAATACTTTGTAAATTAAACCAAATAAATGCATTTAGGCGGAGTTAGCAGGCGCTCGTTTTTTTCCTCTCATCAGTAAAACAAATATATGCAAGCCTTTCATATTAGATTCAATGTTATAAGTAGGCTACAGTTATCAGAACAGTACGAACATTCAGGCTCCCTCATGTGGCTCAAAGGTGTACTGCAGATATAAATCTTAAATAAAGACTATGGAAGAAATTCTGCAAATTTATTTGGCGACCATAATAAAATCTCCCGACCCAGTCGTTGGGAATCTAGTGCCAGCATGAGATTGACATTTTTATATATTTTTTTGTAAAATCTCAATTACTATTGATGTATTCCCATGCAATTTGGTTCAGTTACTCATGGTGCCAAGAGGATGAATCTGAACATGTTTGGTGTTCCCCTGACCTTTCATTGAGTTCCATCATCAGGTCAAAATGTGAATTTGTCCAGCATTTTGGTTATGTCTAAATAGCTGCAAAACTAATGTCAAAAATCTATAATTGTAACTAATAATAATTTGTGTTAGATAAGATGTTGACCATGGAAAACATTATACTTGCTAAACATCAGCATGTCAACATTATGAGTGTATATTAGCATGCTCAAAACGCTGCCTCACAGAGCGGTTAGCTTGGTTGTTTTTATTTACTTTTGTTGGACTTTGCAAATGGAAACCTTTCAGATGCAAAGCGACTTTGAAAGAACAAATCTCTTTTGTTCAATTAAACCTCAATAGGTGGTGCCACAGAGCCACTGTTTTCAGAATAAATGTCAAATAATGGGCAGAGCTGAATGGCAAAGAAGTTCATTTGTACCTAATTTAATGTTGGCAGACAAAAGCCAAAGGATTTATCATTTTGGAGCATCAACTAATAGGCTGTCTAGATTTCTCCTAATCTTTTGATTCCCTCTCTGGAAGTCAGTCTGATTTAAAATAGTGGTTCTTCTACGCTGTCCACTGAGGCTGAACTCTCTCATTAAAGCATAATCAAAACCCCAAACCTGTACCTCACTATCTATCTATTTAATGGCTCGGCATTTTGTACCAGCAAAGAGCAGCCAATATGGTCAGTTACGTTTGGGGTTTGGTTACTTTTCAGGACGATTCAGCTGTCTCTGCATCTCACATCTCAACCGCTATACAACAATTCAACAACAGCTATTTTATGATTACAGTGCATCACAGTCATTTTCATTCCACTGTATAATTTCTGCTGTTGTAATGATACAGATTACTGTGCGGACAGCAGAAAGGATCTCTATGTAATATGATTCTGTTCTGCAAACAAACACTGAGATGACTTCTGTTCCACAGCGTTCTTGATGTTTCCCTTATAATATCCATTACACTCACAAAACTACTGCTACAAAATTATTGCATATTTAGTATTAGTTACTTCAGACATTATTCTCATAAAGCAAGATTTAGTTAATTCAATTTATCTCATTTTGAAGTCACCAGTATAAGAAATGTGGCATTCAAACATGCTGCTTAATAGGAAATTATTAGAGCTGTAGCAATTAATCAATTAGTTGTCAACTATTAACTTAATCTGCAACTGTTTTGATATTCAATTAATCGGTTTGAGTATTTAAAAAAAAAAAAAAAAGTCAAAATTCTCTGATTCCAGCTTCTTAAATGTGAATATTTTCTGGTTTCTTTACTCCTCTATGACAGTAAACTGAATATCTTTGAGTTGTGGAATATACAAGACATTTGAGGACGTCATCTTGAGCTTTGGGAAACACTGATCAACTTTTTTTCACCATTTTCTGAACTTTTATAGACCAAACAACTAATCGATTAATTCAGAAAATAATCAACGGATTAATTAACAATGAAAATAATCATTAGTTGCAGAAATGATTATAATCACTGACTGCAAATCTGGTATTATTTTCTAAGGGGTGGATATGCCCAGACACAGTTCCACTATAATGCATATAAAAACACTTTCAGTAAGTGGTTTACATTTCTAGACAACTTGTCCATGAATCAATAACAGAAAATTACAGAGAAATAAGATGTCATGTTCGGTGCATAATGAAACTGTATCTGTGGTTGACAACGTGGAACTTCCAGAGAAGCAGGAATCCCTCACTGAGTCTATATTTATTTATATATTTCCCCAATTTCTATATTGTAGCAACATATTTTAAACTATAGACAGTTTGACGTCATCGCCATCCAATATGTTTCCTCACTAACAACGCAACAGGGAACTGAATATGAAACTATCACATGTCAGGGAGAGACCTCTGTAGACAGTTTAAATGTGCCAAAATGACACTTTATATTTCCCTGTCTGGCTGCGTGGCCTTGTTTGGAGTAGTTACACTCGCAATAGCCTGACTGAAACACCCACAAAGGTGTGATTGGGAGCTCACAAAGGGCACGAATGCAGAGTTTTGCAGCAACCACCTGCTCCGTCACATCAAATGTAATGTGCACATTACAGCAGGAATGCTTTCTGTGATCTCAACAGTGCAATATTCAGTTTTCTGCACAGATTGATGTGCATGTGTGTGTCTGTCCAGTAAGACAGCTGGCTTTTACTTGCAATGAACATGCTTCCTGTACTGTATTGTTATTAATTGCTTTTAGCAGAACCGTTTGCAGTAATTGCATCTGAATTGTCATAATTGACTCAGCGATAACTTCCTGTAAAGCTTTTTTCGCTGGTCAAACATTAGTGTGCAATGCAGAGAAGATCTGCTCCATTTTTGGGGGTCACCCTGACAGCAGACAAGTAAAATGCTGTTATTTTATGGAGACATGAGTTATGTGAGGTCAGAAATGGAGAATCTTGCAAATGGTAATGCTCCTTTAGCTGCTGGCACAAGAGCTGCTGAATTTCTTCTCCTCCTGTGGTTATTTCAACTCATTTCAAGATTAAGTGTATTAAGGAAAGACGTCATCAAATCCATCCAGGGGATATAAAAGCAAAAAAGAGCAAAATAAGCAGTTCCTCTTGATTATAAATGAGGAGATGGACGGTTGCAGCCCTTTTGCATTCTTTGCATAATAATACCCTGTTGTCAAGGAGGTAGGAAGGAAGGAAGGAAGGAGCTTCAAAAGTTTTTTTGTTTCAAAAGTCGCTTAAAGGGTCATTTAATTGCTGTTTTGTAATTGCTTTCCCCCCTTGTTGTCCATGTATCTGTTTTTATGTTTTTTATTTTTTCCCCACTCACAATGTTGTTCGGTTATGATTACCCAGAACTCTTTATAGATATTTAAATCAATATCCTCCTCACAAACACTAACCATACACTTCCAACATACACACACTTGTCTTTTTTTAAAATATATTTACTGTATTGCTATTGTTGTTATTATATATATCTTGTCCTAATTGTTTGTTATCACTATTATTTAGTCATATTATTTTTTTATATTAATATTGTCTCTAGGTGGAGGCTTCAGATAAGCCCAGTGGGTCTTTTGCCTCTTCCTGCACTGTATATTATTCATTTATTTTTGTTTTTTTTGTTATGTTGTATAGTCTTAAATTGTGCAAAATAAAAATAAAAATAAATAAATTGTAACACCTATCAAAATAGGTGATAAAATGTTAAGACTAATCTATTTTTGCACTGACATTACAGCTGACTGTGGTGTAACTATAATTATATATTTACTGTATTGTTATTGTTGTTATTATATATATCTTGTCCTAATTGTTTGTTATCACTATTATGTAGTCATATTATAATCTTGTCTCTATAGGTGGAGGCTTCAGATAAGCCCAGTGGTGTTTTTTGCCTCTTCCTGCACTTTATATTATTCATGTATTTCTTTTGTTATGTTGTATAGTCTTAAATTGTGCTAAATAAATAAATAAATCAAAAGGAGGGAGGGAGGGAGGAAGGAGAGGGGAGGAAACTAAAGCTGATCCAGACAGTGTGTGGAGTGACATGCTCTGGATTTAGAAACTAGACTGGAGGAGGGCGCAGCAGCACTTAACTTTGAGAGACTTTTTAATCTTTTTCCACGTTTTGCTGAGGATGATAGAAACATAAACTGTTGTTGGATCGATAGGCAAATCGATTTTTAAGGGGCGGTAACTGAAGTCTGTCTGTTTTTTCTCTCAGATCATGCCACGTTTGAGATCACGCCTGATGATGGGCTGAGCAAATCCTCCTCCTGCGCACTCACAGCTGCTGCTGCAGCCAGACTGAAGAAAAGTTACCTAAGTTGTCTTTCCCTTTGACAGATTGTTTTATTTTCCAATCGTCTGTGGCTTCTTGTGTCCTCCACCGACCCGCCCCAGCATGCTGGAGCTGCTGGACTGACCGTGCGTCTGAGGAGGAGGACTATGGCATCAGCCGTGTTTGAAGGAACGTCGCTGGTCAACATGTTTGTGCGGGACTGCTGGGTCAACGGGATCCGGAGGCTCATCATCAGCCAGCGGGGAGAGGAAGAGGAGTTCTTCGAGCTCCGGACCGAGTGGTCGGACAGGAACATTTTATACTTGCACCGGAGTTATGCGGATCTGGGGCGGCTGTTTAAAAGACTGCTGGAGTCCTTTCCTGAGGACACAAGAGAGCTCTCCAAGTCTCCACTCATAGAAGGTTAGTGGGCTGATGTGATGGGAGTGTGACAGTTACATGACAGGAAGTATTTATAATAATATAACTGTTAGAATTAAATTCTGATCAGGGGCGTAGCTGCAAATTATGGGGCCATATAGTGCATGAGGTGGCTGGGCCCCCTCAACTTTCTCTTCATCTGCTCTACTTTATTTTATAGCTCTGCAATGATTAACTGATTAGTTGTCAACTATTAACGAAGTGTCGTCTATTTGTAACCAGGTGAGAATAGTCACACGTCAGCTATTCGGCTATATATACACGGTAATAATTGTAGTAATATAGCGACAAAGTACATGTAGTAGGTTGAGGTGGATGAATGGGTGGAACTCAGCAACACCAGGGTTTGAGTCCTGTGAGAAGCCTATTTTTTTCACTAAGTTTACTTATTATTTCTATTTAAAAATGTTTTTCTTTCAGTTTTCAGTTTCAGTTTGGTTAGGTTTAGGGACCAAAACTACATGATTAGGTTTAGGCAACAAAATACTTTGTTAGGTTTCGGAAAAATATACATTCAGTACATATACACAGTGTCTAATGTGTGCCCGGGTCGAGTGCCTTAAATAAATAGCCAACTATTTTGATAATCAACTAATCGGTTTGAGTAATTAAAATAAAATAAGTCCAAATTCTCTGATTCCAGCTTCTTAAATGTGAGTATTTTCTGGTTTCTTTACCCCTCTATGACAGTAAATTGAGGACAAAACAAGACATTTGAGGACGTCATCTTGGGCTTTGGGAAACACTGATCAACATGTTTCACCATTTTCTGGCATTTTATAAACCAAACAACTAATCCATTAATTGAGAAAATAATCAACAGATTAATCGATGATTGATTGAGAAGCCAGAACGAGCAAATATTCTGCATTTTTGCTTCATAAAAGATTTAGATATACAAATTGTTGTAGATTAAGTTTCTGTTGATCAACTGATAGCTCAACACTAAAAGCACCTTAATAATACAGTGACTATATCATTACGGATAATTTTTTGAACTTGTTGTAAAGTTTAGGTTTTGGCTCTACCAGACCAGGAAAATGCCCCCAGGTAGTGGATTACTACTTGGGAGGAAAACGTTGCTTCTGCCTGCATTGGAACCAACTGCAAAATTATATTCCTGTTTTTTTTTTGCCTCAGATACTGTGGCACAACAGCTGCTGTTTCGTGCTTTTGAAAAGGTTTTTTTTTCCATCCATTTTTGTGGATTACAGTCAGACCAAGTGGTAAACTCTGGTGCTGATAAATGGAAAGTTCCAAAACCTACAGTTCATCGAATGGCCACTTGAGGCTGGCTCCAAAAGCAAGTCACCCACAGAAACCCATGTTAAAAAGCCCAACTTTACAGCAGAAATAAACATGTTTACACCCTGGTACAAAGCCATGGTCTCTAGGTAATTCCCCCTTTCATAACTGTACAGGGGATGAGGTTTTATATAACTCCCCTGTTTAAATTATTTTAAGGCTGTACCGACGCTCCACCTCTTTGCCCATTTTTGGATTTAGTGAAGCTATATCGTCACTGCCTACATGGCATCAGCCGGAGCCACCCACTTTGAGTTTCACAACAGCTCTTCAGAGACCTATGGGTGATGTCACAGAGACTACGTACATATATTATACAGCCTATGAGTCAGACCCTATTACTTAACAAACTGGGAATTATAACTACGATTAAGAAACATGAGAGCATTTCTTTCCAGGGACCTCAGCTGATAGGTAGATGGTACTATTAGACATCACTTCAATATTGGGTTTTAATAAGATGATTTGATTTATAAGTGTTGGGGAGCAAAATAAAAGCAGGAAAACATAGTCAAGATAATCAATAAAGCTGATCTGAACTGAACCACTTTATCGCCTAGATTTACATGCTTTCGTTTGTCAGGTTAATATTTAACAAAGTCCACTTTCGGGTGTCACATAGCAGACTTATCACATAGCCTAGAGACCACAAGTCCAGCATGTTGACAGCATGCTTCTAATCCTGGTCAATATTTGGGAGCTAAAAGGCTGTTAGACTTGCTTTCACCTCTTTGTGGCCTAAAAGTTGGATTCCCCATTTGCTCTCCGCGTCTGATGCATCATGACTCTTTAGAGGGAGTGGATGTTACTGGGCACTTTGAGCAGCTATTATCTGGTGCTCAGAAACCAACCTCAGCTCTGCTTTGACAAAGCCAATGACAGATGTGTCCCTATTATCTAATGGTGTGGGAGTGAACCCAAACAAACACAGGGAGGACTCTTAACTCTGCAGAGCTGTGATATATATACACTCAGCTGTGAGGTGACAGTGCTTGGTGCTGTCCCCAAAAGAGTTGACATTTTGGAGATATGTGTTTTTCACAATAGTAATGATGTGAAAAGGCAAAAGAAATTTAGTTTGGTTTTCTTCCAATATTTTATAGATACTATGTTGTTTTTTTGGCGTTGGCATCTTGGTTTTTGGCCGTCACCATCTTGTTTTTTTTGCAACCAGAAGTGACACACGAGGGCGGAGCTAAGTACAACTGAACGCTGAATAAAACATTTTTAGGCGACCAAAATGTTACAATTTCCTTTCATGAACTTACATGAACTTCCTTTCATGAACTGAAAACACACTGTGAAAGGGTTAAAAGATGAAATCACGGACAACTCCCAGACCGGACAACGCGGTGGTGGCGACCTGTCAATCACAAGGTAGCCACGCCCTAAAGCATCCCCTGCTTTATGGTCTATTTGACTCTAAATGGGACCATAATTTACTAAATGAACATCATGCTGTATTGAAGAAGACTTGAAACTAGCGATTCAGACCATAAACTCATGTTTACAATGTTTACTGAGGTAATAAATCAAATGAGAAGTAGGCTCATTTTCTCATAGACTTCTATACAATCTGACTTATTTTTGCAACCAGAGGAGTCGCCCCCTGCTGGCTATTAGAAAGAATGCAAGTTTAAGGCACTTCAGCGTTGGCTTCACTTTTCAGACCCAGAGGTTTCCCACTGTTTATAATTTGTGAGATGCTTTGATATCTTCTACAGCTAAGCTGCAGGGCTTTGTAGAGGGCATTCTTTAGCCCAAACCTTTGGCCCTCAGGGTTTGGATCTTTGACACTGTGGCACTGTGGCACTGTGGCACTGTGGCACTGCCAACAGGTTTGGCAGAGCTCCAAACTTGTTCTTGTTCCTTGGCTCTTCCCTTTTGTCTCTACCCACTGAGCCTATACGAATGTTTTGGAAACATCCCTTTAGCGGCGACTGGAAGGCTTCGCTTCCTGCCCGACGGGCACTGAAATAGCCGAAGACCTTGTTGACAGCTCGCTGCTCTGCTGCTGCCAGCGCAGTCTGCAGTGCATTTTGGGAAGAGAGATTTTGGATCTCATGACTCACTTCTTACTTCTTTTTTTTTTTACTGTCTGTCACCATTCATATCCTGATTACAGCTAAAAGATGAATGGAGCTGTGATATCGGCACTGAAGGAGACACCAGTGT
Source organism: Sebastes fasciatus (assembly GCF_043250625.1). Lineage (NCBI taxonomy): Eukaryota > Metazoa > Chordata > Actinopteri > Perciformes > Sebastidae > Sebastes > Sebastes fasciatus. The sequence goes on along the minus strand of NC_133815.1, from coordinate 6,831,589 downwards.
TACTTTAAGCTGCTTTGACAATTTCATGGCTGGATAGCAAGCCACAGGGTTAATAACATCCCCCTAATGGCCTTTCCTTAATTCCTACCTCTGTTCTATATTTCATTTGGATCCCTTCTAATTGCCACTCAAGATTGAAAGTCCTCCTGAAAAGACGTGGCTTTGGCCTTTTCTCAGTCCACTTTGTTCCAGTTTTCTGGCTCCGCTCATGTTTCCCTGTTTCTGTGCTGCGTCTAAGCAACAAGGGAGGCGTGCAGAGCTTTCAGACTGATGTCATGATGCGAGAGAGAGAGGAGGAGTGGACTTCCCATATTTAGTCCCTCTGGTCTGCAGAGGCTTCTTAACACTTACCTTACATGTGACCCCAGAGTGAACAGGAAGTCATTGCTCACATTCCTTCTGAGACAGATTCCACCAAGGAATTTAGACACTACTGTGTCCGAAATCACTCCCTCTTACACTCATTCACTGATACCTACATAAGAAATACTCTGTAGTGTACTCTTGGACACTTATGAATCATCATTCCTGTCGGTAATTATAGCACTAATATACACATCTTTCAAAGGAGGGGTATGCTAGACAAGACTTGTTTCCTTCCTTGTTGACAGAATTATGAAATAGATGCATTATATTTATAGCACCTACAACTTGAAGGGTGTCATCCCACAGCTCTGATTGGCTGATAGGTGTCTGTGTGTGTGCCACAGTGCAGTGCCAGTATTAAAGGAATAGTATGAGATTTGGGGAAATAAACGTATGCGCTCTGTTGTTGAAAGTTAGAAGAGAAAATCGATACCACTCTCATATCTGTCCGTTAAATATGAAGCTACAGCCAGTAGCTGATAAGCTCAGCACAGAAAGAGGAGAAATAAATACATGGTAATTGTGATAATATTCATAAGTAAGTTCAATAACTAACTAAATAATAATAATAATGCTGATAATAATATTAATAATAATAATAATAATAAAGAAAATATAAAAGTAATACACAAAATAACTAAATAATATGACTTTAATAATAATAATAATAATAATAATAATAAAAACAAAAACAATGTGCCTTTTTACACTGCTGTTTTTGTATAGATTAAACAAACATTACCAGTGCAAAAAAAACAGTTTCATAAGTTTTCTGCTAAGCTAAGCTAACTTAAATTTAACGGATGGATATGAGAGTGGTGTCAATCTTTTCCTCTAACTCTTAACTTTAAACGTGTGGTATTGGTTGTTTAAGTAGTGAAAAACTAATATTTTAATGTCATGACAATATTAGGGATTTGGTCATTGGAAACTAGCATTGATTTTACTGCTAGAACATGGAAACTTAAATAAAATGTCATTAAGTAAATATAGTGCACTAAGTAGCGATGCCACATAAAATACTGTACTGTACTTGTACACACAAGAAATGCGTGTAACACAGCCTGACCTCCTCATGGACATGGACATTCACTGAGGTTTGATGTCCTCTGTTTGTTGACTGAGGCATCCAGAAATAACACGTTGACGAAACTGTGCAAAGTTAGTGGTTAGATGATAAAGCGTTAGGCTGCTGACATGTGCTTATCAGATCCAAGCTGTGAAATAGCTGCTGCTGCTTACAACATCTGATGACTGTTTAGATAATGTGTTTGAGGATGACTTGGATGCGGTCGAGTTCCTGTTGTGCGTCTACTTCTGCTGTTATTTCAGCTAATAGATGAAGAAGTGGCTTGTCAACACGGCATGCTGTCACAGAACTAACAGACGGGTAACTTTAGTGTGCAATTACAGAAATTATGAGGCGGGCGCGTCCACTAATGTTCCATATGGTATCTACATAGTTACTGTTATTGTTATATTTTACAAACTTGTTGCACTAGGCAGATAAACACTGCGGCTTAAACTGATCTTCCATAGGAGATCATTAAGAGTGAAGGCCAGAAACAACCAGATTAGACTTACTGAGGGCTCAATGAATAATCACAGACAGAAGACCACTGTAGCCAGGAAGCCCGTGCAGGAAATAGACTCTTTCACAGGAAATTGGAGGAAATACACTTAGGGACCCTGGTAGGAAAAAACATAGCTACGTTTTTGTGTCTTTGAAGACATTTTTCAGAGGACAATCCTCATAGTGTTTGGAGATGAAACTCACTGTGTTTCCTTGTTTGGTGTTTTGGTGATTTGGTGCCACAGTGGGATGAGAGGCTCAGTAGGAGGGGTGTCTCTCTGCAATTTTGGTGTCAAGATTGATCACATTTTGTGCCACCCTCTTGCTCAGAACAAGTCAGCATAGCACACTTGAGTTTTGTGCCTTGTCTTACACTTTAAGTGATGGATGTGACCCATATTAACCTCTCCACAACCCCTTTTATTCACTGTTTTACCTTCATGATGCATTATTTGCCCCGTAGACGTGTCTAACTGCACAGAATAAGGTTTTATTCTGATTATGGTGCCAGGAATGCAGAGTAAATATTAATATCTGTCTTCCACAACAGCTTGCTTACTGTTTAACATCCGTTTTATCCCTCTGATGACAGCAGGTATGTGTTGATTCTGCTGTCTCTAATTGAGGAGGCGTGCATCGTCATATTGCGGCTACACACGCCTGATCCACTGTGGTTACCACGATTAAATGTTGTGCAACCAACACCAAGCTGTTGCAAAAATAACCCTGCATACTTCTCTTTTGCACATCAAGCAGGCCTGTGTCTATCTTAGTATTCCACACAGCCTGCTAGTTAATGCAGTAAAAATCCCCTCACACTAGACCTCACTCCTGATTTTACTTTTATGCAAATGCATTACAACGGTATGTATAAATTCAAATGTGGCTATTGAATTTTGATTCAAAATAAAGTCATGTATTCTTACACAAAACATGGCGACCTCTGAACTCTCAGTCTGTCCAGAAATATGAATTAAAAAGAGACATCATCTGTTTATGGCAGCATATTTGGGCTTCTAAATATTCTATGTGTCCCAGACACATTTCGACTCTGGACTTTCCACTCCACGACCAAACTGTCAGTAAAACAGCTTTTTAAGGGGATCAGAGGACCTATGATGGTTGTTACTGGTCCCCAACACACCCTCTGATAACGTATGATAATACATTCTTCCTAATCCCACCCTGTTTCCATGTGGGTGCTCTGTGTGCCTGCACCCAATAATAAATAACGTGCACTTGATTCATAACAGTAGCGCCCTACATGGCAGGACATAAACTTTACTAACGTGTTTACAAAGATAACGGCTAACAAGGCTGGGTGTGGTGGTTTAAAGTCTCTGTGGTGAAGTTATCATCCAGGCTTTGTTTCTGCTTAAGATGTTAACTGCTGTTAATTCTACAAATTTAACCATTTGAGAATCAACCATCTCACAAAATGGCACCATGCATGCTTATTACATTAGGTTTATTTTTATGTTATTATATATTGAATTAAAAAAAATACTTATTGGCACCATTTATCTATTTATTTATTTACTTAATAAAATGAAAATAAACTTTGTCTTAAGTAATATGATCTATATTTATTTATTTATATATTTATATGTCTTTGTTTTTTAGTAATCTAATCTTTATTTATTTATTGATATGGCTTTGTTTTTCAGTAATCTAATCTATATTTATATAATATTTCATTTATTTATTTATTTAACTTTGTTTTTAATCAATCTAATTTATTTTTATATTATATTTATTTATGTATTTATTTATTTATATGGCTTTTTTCCCCATAATTCCATTTATATTTATATTATATGTATTTATTTATTTATAAGACTTTATTTTAAGTAATCTAATCTATATTTATATAATACTTTATTTATTTATTTATATGACTTTGTTTTAAGTAATCTAATCTATATTTCTTTTATTTATTAATGTATTTATTTATTTATTTATTTATTTATTTATGTATTTATTTATTTATTTATTTAGTTGACTTTGTTTTTAAAAGTATCTTCTATCTGTCTATGTGTGGCAATAAACTCTCAAAAGTATCAGTACAAAAATATCTGTTGTTATTCACTTTAAACAGAACTACTTAAAATGCCTAAAACTTGACAAAACAACATAATATATAAGCCTTAAACATGTATGATTTGTAACATCTACAGAAAAAACTGACAAACAGGTCTTAAAGGGACTTTAAACAGCAGAACATGATCCGGAGGCGGTCTGAGGATCAGACTGGGTGGGAGTCTCCCTTGGTTCCTAGCGATGATTTAACCGTCCAATCACTCCTCACATCCCCCTGAGTATGATGTCATCACTGCTGGCTGTTATTAATGGATGAGACTGTGACTGTGCGCAGTGTTGCTTCAGGCTCTCTTACTCAGAGGTTCCATGTAACAGTAACTGCTGTGTGACTACGTTTGGTCTGTACCGCTCACATCAGACAGACACTCATCGTCAGCGTGGCTGCAGTCTTCATCATTATTCTCCTCACCACATCCCTTTGTGTCAGCATGGCAGTAAATGATGCTTTGCTGACTGCTCGCTCCCTCACATGGGCGGCAGCCTTGTGTTGCGAGGAGTGATGATTTTACACTCCTACTGCTTCTGAAATTGCGTTCCCAGTGTTATCCAGGATGATCGTGTTATTTTGGAGCTTTTCTCTCAGTCGCTTTCCTCTGTTATTACTGCTGTCGTACAAATGTTTGCAATTACACCGGCAGTTTCACAGCGTCACACTGTGTTCTTGTTCTACAGACAATGATAAGTAGTCTATTTTTTCCTTGGGTAAATATCAGGGGGCATTGTTAATATAAAGGTTACGGTATAAAGCAGTGTTCCACCTTTTCACTTCTGCATTTGTGGCAACCTTTTTCAAGACTATAGGGATAAATTCAGACCTGTCTGGCTTTTTGTGTGGACAGATAACAGTCTGGTGGCAGTAAAGGTCAATGTAGCTGCCCTTTTTATTATCACACATGCACAGAAATAGTCATACTAAACATTTTTGATTGTTAGACTCTTTAGTTCAGAGTTGTTTATGTTTTTTTTAAGATTTATTTAGGTTATTCTAGTGATAGGTTTGGTGGTTGGAAAAAACATGAACATGAAAATAACATAAAAGTTGAGACATACACTCTGACATTGTAACTAGGGCTGTCTCCCTCCAAAGAAATCCTTAGACGACTAACACACATACGATATTGTCGACTAATCGATTAGTTGATTTAATCGACAGATCTGTAAAAATGAATTTCTCCATAAAGAATCACACAAAAGCACCACTTTAAATCTTGTTTTTACCAGAGATGTGCTCATAACTTTCTTGGAAATAAGTTTATTCAGCATGAAAAAGCATAAAAAAAGTGACTAATCGACTAAAGAAATCTTAGTTGACTGAGACCAAAACGACCGATTATTTGACGAATCGACTAAGAGGGGGCTCCCGTAATTGTACCACCAAATTCTTGAGGTTATAAGCTTCACAAAAATAGGATTAATTGTGAAGTTGTTGTGTAGAATTACATTAGATTGCACAGGTGGATCTAATAAACTGGTTTTGAAATCCTCACCTGATTTCAGATTTTCACATTTGTGTGTTTCAGGGCTGGTAAAAATCAAAGACGCCAACGACATTGAGGAGAAACTGAACGAGGTAGAAAGACTTTTGAAGAATGCCATCAACATGCCGTGCAAGGTCAGTCACTCAATTATAACCGTTTATTAGCATGTTCACTGTGCATTAGAGGGTTTTCAAGATATCTCTTGCTTGAGAGTAAAAGGTAGATGTTTTGAAACTTACATCTGTGTCAAAACTTGACTCCACAGTATTCCAGGTCAGAGGTGATGTTGACGTTCTTCGAGCGATCACCGCTGGACCAGGTGCTGAGGAACGACAAAGTCCACAGAATCCAGCCGTGCTTTCAGAGTCCAATCAAGATATCAGGTACATAAATAGTATTATTTTGTAAAACAAACATCGAGCCACTGTTGACATCCCTAATGTCATGATGGATTAACCGTCACTCTGGACCTTTTCAGAAATCATGCGGTCAAATGGATTCTGTCTGGCCAACACAGAAACCATCGTATTTGATCACAGTCTCCCTGAAGAAAAAGAGAGACCCTCATCCACCGACTCAGTGGAACATACGTGAGTATTAAGACCCCACCTCGTGCTGCGTGCTGGTGACAGCCGTAGCTGAAGGCAATATGTTTTTAGGTTGTCCGTCCGTCTGCCCATCACATTCTCGTGAACACGATTTCAGGAACGCCTGGAGGGAATTTCTTCAAATTTGGCACCAACATCTACCTGAACTCAAAAATGAACTAATTAGGTTTTGTTGGTCAAAGGTCGCTGTGACCTCATGTCCGTCCCATTCTTGAGAAAGTCATATCTCAGGAATGCCTTGAGGTAATTTCGTCAAATTTGCCACGACTCAACTGATAAAGTGAACTGATTAGATTTTGGTGGTCAAAGGTCACTGTGACCTCACAAAACACATTTTTTGGCCATACCTCAAGAATCTATATGCTAATTATGACAATTTCACACAAATGTCTAACAGGATAAAATGATGAAGTGATGACATTTTGGACGGACATTGATGTAAACTGAAACTTGACTGGTTGGCAAAGGCATACCCTCTATAAGAGTATTTCCAAAAGTTTAAAAAAATGAGCCTGATTATAAACCCAGAGAGTCAACCCAGCTGCAAGATTCACAAGCTACCTCCTTGCAGGGATGGGATGATATAGGATTTTTTCGCGGATCACGATGAAAAACATTCACAATAAGTTGATCGTGGTGGATTTCTATCATCGGGATAATCGTGAATATTGTCAGGAGTGACTTGGAAAAAGCTGGAATATATTTGTTTCTTAACAAAATGTAAGGTAAAGTGATTCCAGTTCCTGTTTTAGTGCCATTTTAAGAGTTTTAAGCAGATTTCGATGATTATCGGGATTATATCGTGAATCGTAATTATCGGTATTTTGGCAAGGATAATCGTGACATAACATTTTCATATCGTCCCATGTCTACCTCCATGTTTTCCCACAAATATCAGGATTTCCATGTGAGTGTATAGTAAGTGTTTTGGTGATTGTGGAAGTCCTTGAATGTGACCCAACCCCAGGAACCTCCTCCCCAGCAGGAAGTGTGTCTGTGCACCTCTTCCTTCCCTGGGTGTGTGTAGGAAGCAAAAGAGGAACACATTCCTCTTGGTACTTCACAAAGCAACATTCTACATAACTCACAGATAGCTGATTTTTTACTAGCAATTACAGTCTCTATGGGTTGATGTAGACAATTAACACAGGGCCTTAAATCAACACTTTTGATTCCTGCGTGTAGACTAACAGGTCCATCCTGTCCTTTGAGTAATTCATCTTTCATTTGTTGCCAGGTATGAGGATGGAACAGAGTTTTTGCCAATGGAAGCAGACGTGTGTGATGAGGAAACAGAAGCGTATGTGACCAACCTGTCCTACTACCATCTGGTCCCGTTTGAAACTGACATCCTGGAATGAGCCGCTGACGCCTGTTGATGGACATCTGATGCCATCAGTGAGGAATATAATGTGCTCTTAAATGGAACCGAGCTATGCAACGCTGCACATAGCTGCTCCAAGTCAATGCTGCTTATCCTGACAAACTCTAGAGCTGCTTGTAGTCCATTTTGGAGATGTACAGTATGCACCACTTTGTCTTTGCCACTTTAATAAGCGACGTCACCAGTGTGCCTCATTCAGAGCCTTACTTCAGTGTGTCAAGAAGAAACATGACAGGATTGTCTGTAAGCTGCAGAGGGCTTCCAGGTGTTGTCACCCAACCTGTGGCAGCATCAATGGAGGTTCTTCAGTCCCGAGGCAGATGCAAACAGCTGGAGAGGTCTCAAAACATGCAGCTTGACCACTTCAAAAGAATTCCTCAAACAGATCATTGTCTGCGGTTTGGAGTGTGAGTTCAACCAGAGGGGAGAGGGCCACACAGCAACCTGAATTTGGAGACAAATTTACAGTATTGGACCTTTCACTGTTGCTTTAAAACGTAGCTGAATCATCCAGCACTCTTTCTTTTTCTATCTCAGCTGTCGCGTTTATTCTCCAGTGGACCTTCATGACGGCGTCGGCCCGGTTTGCCAGGAGAAATGTCTGCCTATTGTCTTCTCATTTCTCCCTGAAGTGTTATCCACAGTGTTACCACTCTGGTGTTTTATTCTTGTTTGTTTGTTTATAGTGCAATTTCCACCAGCATGTAGGAACTTTTTTTTGTTTTTAAAATACCAGCTATGATGATTCTTGTTTTGTTGCTGTGATATGCAGTCGGTTCTTTGGTCTGAGAGTAGTCTGAGATCCAAGTGAAACTGGACGGCAGAGATACAAACGTGTGAAGTTTAGCTACCGATAAAGATAAAAGAACAGAAATCATTAGGGCAAATTTTGTCCCAAGTCTTCCTGTTTTAGCATAAAAAAAACTTGATGAAGCTTTTATGCTAATAGGCTTATACAGTATAGTGGACTGGTTCCCAACCTGGGGGTCCCGATCGCCACTAGGGGTCGCAAGGCCTTCTTGATTTTAATGTATGACAACTTTTTAAAAAATATATACAGATTGATCTCAGCATTTCATTAATTTCTGTGAAGAAACCTAAATGAAAGTGTTATTTTTAAAGTTTGAAATTATTATTTAAAATATAAACTTAAAAAAATAATTAATTAAAAAATTAAAGTAAATTAATTTAAAGATAAGGGCAAGATGAAGACCTTCCCTCTCTGCTAAATAGCCTCGTCCTGCATTAGAAAAGTACGCAGAGCTAATAGAACAATGGCCAATTGTCAGACAAAATAATGTAAAAAAATAAGCCTATTAAGTATTAATGGTTATTAAATGTTCTCTTAAAATCTCTTATGCAATATTCACAGAAATAATCTGCTCATAATTCATGCAAATCACACAAACTTAAGTCTTTGGGTTAATTGTACAGTTTATCAGTTGTTCTGTACTGTTATTGTTATGCATTGGATATAATATGAATATCCATAAAATAGTCACTTAGTCATCCGTTAACTCAATGATAGAAAAGGGGTCCCTTAGGGAAAAAGGTTGGGAACCACTGCTGTACATGTATCTGTTTCACTTTGGTTCTCGGATTACTGTCAGATTAAAGAATAAAATAAATATTAAGTGTCATAATCATTTTTATTACAACTTTCCAAAGTGAGAACTTAATGCTGCCTTTTTGGATGCCTGTGAGAATTTTTGTATGAAGTTTTGTCTGAATAATAATGTAATATATGTTTGTAATGTAGCTCATAATGTTGCTTATTTTGTGTTTATAAACAATTAATTTTTCTATATCAGAGCGGAGAGTGAGTGTTGCCATTATGTGGATAACTGAATCATCTCACCGCTGTTGTTGTTGCCATGTGATGAGTGATGAAATAGAGCAAAGGAAAGCTTTGTTTTCCGGGTCACTTGAGGTCATATCTGAGCCGTCCTGTAAGATGACGTGTGTGGGTTCAGTCAGACTGAATGTGGGAGTCTGCGACGCGGGAACAAGTCCTCTCTTTATCTTAAGAAAGACAAACGACCGTGCTGTACTAAAGCTTTCTATAGGAAAAGTTGTGTGAAATAATCAAACACTTGATTAAAATTCATGCCTTTTGTATGTTTTCTGGGTTACTTTCACTACTCGTAGCGCCTTTTTATGGAACTCAGCGGAGCATTATTTGTTTTGAATGCAAGTAAAAGTGTATATTTGTGTAACTGTAAGGAAGTCCATCTTTATTCATTGTTTTGACAGTTTTTTTCAATGCAGAAGTCATTGTGGCCTTACAATTTGGGCTAACCGCTTGTGTCCACTTCCAAAAACAAAAGGCATTCAGCCCTCACAAACTTGGCACACGGTGCTCCAACAGGACGATCCCCCGCATGAGTCTATTTAGTAACACAGTCATGATCACCATTCACCCCATGAGAAAGTACAACGCTTTCTCACGCTGAGAAACTATTTCATGCTTCCTTTTTGTTTGTCTTGAATTGAAGGATACTCTTCGGACTTAAAAGTTTCAGTTGGAAAAAGTCCCAGCGTACATAATGATAATAATTAATATGATTCAATAGAAGGAAACTGGATTTTTTTATTCAAATTTTCATATCAAGGTCCAAGTTTCTTTCTTTCTGAGTCGCTTGATGTTTATTAAATGTTGTATGAGTTAATTTTAAAGATCAAATCTCTATTAAGACCCTTTTGTAATGCATTATAAATATTCCGCCACAATCTCTGTGATGTTATGACTAAAATGGTACTCAGCAGAAACATATCAATGTGCCAATCATGCCAGCCAGATGTGTGAGGAGGCCCAGCGTTAAAGATAATATGAAAATATTATTACATAAAAGATTTTATTTATTTTGTAAACTTCTGCCACTCTCCGAAGCTAACCATTATATGCCTTGTAATTTCATTTTCTATGTGCTCATGTGTGATGTGAGATATTTTTGTGTGTAAATATGTCAAAAGGGTTGAATGAAGATAATCTTAATTATAACCTTTTTGAAAATGAAGTTTATCTTTAATAACTTTAAAGCTATTCAGACAGTATTAGATACAAATTATTATTCTCAAAGCAAAATATGTTTCCAATAAAAAAATATTCATGTGATGTTTTGTGTGGAAATCATGATTGTAGTAGGTCTATTATTACATTTACCTGCAGTAAGTGAAGGAAACAGACAGTGCATTGGATTTGGCCTGTTGCCTGTTTTAACTATCTTAAAGCGCCACCTTGTGGTGAGTATTGAGAGTCATCTTCAGTATAATTTTATCCCATTTTAATACAGTTAAATACAGCTTATTGTCTGATAAAGATAACATGATTAAATGCAAAAATAGAAAATAGTCAACTGATCCCAAAGTTTTAATATATATATTTATATAAACTTTAAACTCACATAAAAATCCGTGAAACTGGGGGTTACTTGTGTTACTTACATTTATGAATATAAAATTCATCAATACAAAGAAATATGCAACAAACATTGCAGACATGTATTCAACATAATGTTACAAGGGAATTCAATTAAGAAATAAGTAGAAATAATGGGTCATATACCCCATTATTTATACTTATTTCTATTTATTTCCACTTATTTCTACTTATTTCTACTTATTTACCCCCCATATACCCCATTATTTCTACTCATTTAAGAAATAAGTAGAAATAATGGGTCATATACCCCATTACTTCTACTTATTTCTACCTATTTCCACTTATTTCTACTTATTTATCCCTCATATCCCCCATTATTTCTACTTATTTAAGAAATAAATAGAAATAATGGGGGATATGGGGGATAAATAAACTTCTTTAAAGAGTTCACTATACATTTCTACAGTTTTATCACTTTTCTTAGTGTTTATAAATTTTATAAACTTTAAACTATCATAAAAAATGAGTGAAATTGGGGGTTACTTGTTTTACTTTATATTAATGTATGTCAAATTTATTAATACAATATAATTAAATATGCAGCCGTTTTTTAATTGAAAAAATAAATAAATAAATCTAGAAACATTGCAGACATGTATAACATGTTACAAGGAAATTAATTCAAGAAGTAAGTAGAAATAATGGGTTATATACCCCATTATTTCTACTTATTTCCACTTATTTCTACTTATTTATCCCCCATATACCCTATTATTTCTACTTATTTCTACTTATTTCCACTTATTTCTACTTATTTATCCCCCATATGGGTGTAACAGAAGAAATAACCAGTTGTATTGATAACAAGAAGTATGCGGTAGGAGTATTTATAGATTTAAAAAAAGCATTTGACACCATTGATCATGATATATTATTCAATAAAATGGAAAGGTATGGTATAAGAGGGGTAGTGCTGAACTGGTTGAGAAGTTATATAGGAAACAGGCAGCAGTACGTGCAAATAGGGGACTACAAATCAACATGCTCAGGTATTACTTGTGGGGTCCCGCAGGGATCAGTATTGGGTCCAAAATTGTTTATCATGTATATAAATGACATAGGTAGGGTATCAAGGACACTGAATTTAGTTTTATTTGCAGATGACACAAATATTTTTTGTTCTGGGGAAAATCTGCAGCAGCTTTTGGAGGTGGCCACATCAGAAATTAGAAAATTGCAACGGTGGTTTGACAGAAATAAATTGTCATTAAATTTGGACAAAACTAAATTTATGTTATTTGGAAACCAAAAAATAGACATACCAGTACAAATGATAATAGATGATGTGACTATTGAAAGAGTATATGTAAATACATTTCTGGGTGTAATACTGGACCACAAAATCTGCTGGAAACCTCAGATAAATTATGTAAGAACAAAGCTGGCAAAGAGCATAGCAGTCTTAGGGAAAACAAGACACACACTGGATCATAAATCACTGCACATTCTGTATTCTTCACTTGTATCACCATATCTGAATTACTGTGTAGAAGTTTGGGGTAACACTTATAAAAGCAACTTACAACCATTATGCATACTACAGAAGAGAGCAATCAGGATAGTAAATAATGTGGGATATAGGGAACACACGAACACACTGTTTTTGAAGTCACATGCATTGAAATTTATGGATTTGGTCAAATTTAAAACCGCAATAATTATGTTTAAAGCAAGACATAATTCACTTCCGGGCAATATTCAAAAAATGTTTTGTGACAGGGAGGGGGGTTATAATTTAAGAGGAACATTTAATTTTAAAAAGCATTTTGTTCGTACAAAAAAGAAGAGTATGTGTATTTCAGTTTGTGGGGTGGATTTGTGGAATGGGTTAGGTGATGGGTTGAAGGGGAGCACAAATATAAATCAATTAAAAAAGCTATACAAGAAAGATATTTTTGGGAGGTATATGGTTGAAGAAGAGTTGTGTTAAAGGTTGGTTATATACTTTTTAACTCTGGATGTATTTGTGGGTTGTAAATAAACTTGGGATGCTGTTCATATATTCAACTTGGGATGTAAATAAATCTGAGATAGTTTTTATATTATATTATATTATCATTCTATGATATATGAGTTAATAGAGGAGAAGTGAGAAAGGGGTAGGGTAATATAAGTTTTTCTTCTACCTACTCCTTTTCGGACACTATAACTCTTGTTTTGTTTGTTATTATTTTGTATCTGTTTTTATTTATTATATGTTCGAAATAAAGTCTTTCATTCATTCATTCATTCATATACCCTATTATTTCTACTTATTTCCACTTATTTCTACTTATTTATCCCCCATATACCCTATTATTTCTACTTATTTCCACTTATTTCTACTTATTTATCCCCATATACCCTATTATTTCTACTTATTTCTACTTATTTCCACTTATTTCTACTTATTAATCCCCATATACCCCATTATTTCTACTTATTTAAGAAATAAATAGAAATAATGGGATATATGGGGGATAAATAAACTTCTATACATTTAGACAGTTTTATCAATTTTCTTAGTGTTTATAAGTTTGAGAGTCTTGATATGTTCTTTAAACTCACATAATACTTTATATTAATGTATATAAAAATATATCAACACAAAGAAATATGCAGCGTTTTTTTAAATTGAAAAAACAAACATTTAAATGTACAAACATTGTAGACATGTATTCAACATAATGTTACAAGGAAATTAATTACTTATTTCTACTTATTTAAGAAATAAATAGAAATAATGAGGTATGTGGGTGATAAATTCACTTCTTTATAGGGTTCATTATACATTTCGACAGTTTCATCACTTTTCTTTGTGTTTATAATTTTGAGAATATTGATATAAACTCTAACCTATCATCAAAATCCAGTGAAATTGTTTTTTTTTACATTAATATGTATGTTAAATTGACCATAAATAAAGAAATATGCAGCTGTTTGTGCCTCCATCCGTTGTGGAGCCTGCGTCACTCTGCGCATGCCCAGAGCGTCTCTCTGTAGCATCTTGTATTTCCTGCTTTGCTTGTTTCCTCTCCAAGCAGCGATGATGGCAGAAGTGAAAGCTTCCCTGATCTCTGGCGGTACGTTCACTCCTTTAATTCATATACATTTAACGCTACACAATACATTATTATCACAGCTGTCTGTTAAAACGACCTTTAAAGCTGCTGTTGTCGAAACATTGAAGGGAAAGTGATGCTCAGCTAGCAGTGGACGAGCTGTAGCTGAGGGGGGATGCTTCATCAGTCATGAGGCTGCAGGCTGCAGGCTGCAGGAGCTTTATTCACCTAAATAACATGCTCTTTTCTCTCTTAATCTTACAGTTATAGCAGCTTTTCTTGCTTCGGCGGTGTTGGCATTTGTTGAAGACCTAGACGACACGTAAGTGATCAATATTTCACCTTCCTGCTGCTGCTGTGACATTATAACATGCTGATTATGCAACTTCCCAGTAAACCAACAGCCTTCATGTGGCTGCAAATCACAGCTTACTTCTCTGTTAGAAGGCAAGTTTGGCTTGTGCATTCTTGTTTGATGTATTTTTTATTTTTTTTTATATATATAATATGTTTATTGGGTTTTCTTATTTTCACAAATACAATAGGAATAATAATAAAAAACAGCAACAACAACAAACAAACACTGGTACAGTTTAGATCAATGTATTGCAACAAAATAAAATACACATTTAAACATTTTTTGACAATTGTCTTTAGTTGGAGTCAAACAAAATATTATTGAAAAAGTCAAAATAAAATATTAATATAGATTACATGATCAGAGATGGTTCAGATATATGCAGATGTTTTTTTTTTTATTGAAAAAAACAAACATTCAGATGTAAAAACATTGTAGACATGTACTCATCATAATGTTACAGAGAAACAAGGAAATTAATTTAACAAATAAATAGAAATAATGTACAATAATTTGTGTAATAATTCAACTGTGCAATCGTTAATACTGAATTTATACTGTACATTTCAAGAAATATTCTTATTTAATTCTTATCTTACCATTCTGGCATTTATATTTAACACACTTATTATAACCCACTGCTCTGCATTTTGTATTTACATATTTGCACTGTAGTTATATGTTATATATTATATTAATGCAAATATTTGTACATATTATTCAATTATATTATCGATTTATATTTGTACATATATTCGATTCTCAAAAACCTCGTATTGATTTCTAATTAATAGTCAATACTTTATTTTATTTGCAAAGATAAGTGTCTTCCGTGATAAATGCAAAGGCAGATCCCACTGTTCTGATTGCATAAAAAAAGTAAAAAAAAAAAAAAATGTACTCAGATTTTATACATATGGTGGTGTGTTCATTATACTATGACAGTTTTCCTAAAATTAGATTAAAAAAAAAAAATCGCAATATATCGCCTTGCTTAAAAGTATCACAATATATTGAATCGGAATCTCTGTATCGTGACACATATTGCACGTAGTGTTACAATTCTAAAGCGTTCTAGATAGATTTCAGAAGAGGCAGACAAAATAACTGTGTAATTGTGTGGCTAGTAGAAATGTTCAGTGACCTGCCACAGTGGCACGTGAGGAAAAAACTTAATTTTAGACCCTGCTTGTGTGTTCTTGTTTGATGTAATTGTTCTATATGTTTAAGGGTTCATTACATTTCCAAAGGGCTACATGGTTATAATGAAACAGAAGAGGCTTGTTAAAAAGCAGAAAAACATGGGGGTAGTCTTGATTTCATCTCAGATTTCAAGTTGCTCAGTGCTTTTTAATTGGATGCCTGTGGTGGGGAAGTCTGTAGAGATGTTGTCTCTTGTGTATTTATGTTTGTGAGATCCTCTAATTTGTCTCTTTTGGCTTTTTCTGCAACTTTTTTTTAACGAATAATAACTCACAGATACCACCATACAACCACATAACTTGAATAGTAATTGTTCTTCTTTCTGCTGTGGCATTATTCTTTTATTTTTAACATGTAACAAGCGTGCAGTGTGAGTTTTTTTAGTATACAGTATCTAGAAGGGATGCACCGATCCGATTTGTTTCAGTCCTGATACCGATAGCAATACCTGGGCTTTGGGTATCGGCCGATATTGAGTACTGATCCAATACTAGTGTTTATTTAATAAACTGTATGTGACAAAGAAGTGACTGGGATCATTCTTTTATGAGTAACATCAGGCTTGACTTTAACATTGCTTTCCTGACTTTGTAAAACAAAATGTGACCAATAAATACATAGATATACATTTATTTAATTGTTATTTATTATTAAAATAATATATCGTACACCAACGACTGGTGGGAAATCTTTAAAATTAACAGGAATTACAATTCAAGTGTAAACGTTTTAAATGCAGGAACTAATTGGTCAAAACTTAAGCAGGAATAACAGTATACAATTTATATAGTATGTAAACATTAACAAATTAAATTGAATAGATCGGCCCCACTGTCACCGATACAGCTATTTGAATCAGTATCAGCCCGATATCCGATCCAGTATCGGTGCATCCCTAGTATATAGCATAGGATTAACCGTCATTCATTCTTCTTTCCGACAGATTTAAAGACACCAGAGTGAGCGACATCTGGCTGGTTGATGTGAGTCAGACTTAATGCACACACACACGCACTGTCTGGGTCCATTCAGCTGTGCTTTTACTTCATATCCATCACGCCACTGTCCGGATCATCCCTTGCGGAAGTGGCAGCAGTCGGGTCGGGATGCAGGAGGGCGGGGGGGCCGGAGGGAGTGTGCAGACTGTGATTAGAGAATGAGAAGTCATGCATGCCGGGCAAAGCCAGGGGGCTCGGAGGGGTTTATATCCCAGTTTGTGTCTGGGTCCATATAAGCAAATCAAGCTTGAGCACCCAAAGCTGCTTTCACTCCTAGTTTGGGTTGCAGAAGTGAGTCCTGGGAAGTTTCAATACCGTGTCAACTGGTTATATAGATGGTACTAGTTTCTCATACACACTCTGTGTTCAGAATTGAGTAATTACGGGATGTTTTACAGCTCCATTCACAAAGTTCGAATTGAAACTAAGTTGGCAAAATACACTAGAAAAGGAATTTGTTGGGGACTGAAGAAATTCTGTTGAATTGATTGCGTATTTGACCTGAATTACTGCCAGTTATATAATGTAGATATATTGTTAAAGCTCCACTAATCAGTGTTTTTATAATAACAATGAATCAAATGTCTTACATAATGTACACGGTGTCGTTTTCAGTAATCAACCCACAGAGAATCATCAGCCAACTCTGCAGCTCTTTTTAGAAGAAGTTTATCAGCCTAGTCTAGTAGTTTGGGCTTTATAGCACATATATGGTTTAGTGTCACCGCTGTTTCAGTCCTGTTACCAGCAGAAGTAGTCAGCAAAAACGTCCGATAAACCCACTATACGCTACCTGGTAAGCACTAAATAAATAGACCGACAAAGTTAGTGACTAGCTGGTGAACAAAGTGGAGCATTGAGCATCTAAAGAGCCAGATGTTTCCATCTGGAGTTGGTAGAGACCAAAACAGGAGTAAATATTGGACTTACATTCGTCATGTAGACAGAAACACAACTCCAAATGAATAATAATGTTGCTCTGTAAATGCTGGTTATGCAAATGAACAACTGTTTGCCAAAAAGTTCATATCAACTTAAGATAATGATACGTCAATGTTGTGTTCGCAACTTGTTTTTTACTCAAAAGCCAACATCTACATCCGTAAATGACAGGCCATTCCTCTGTCTATGTCCTTCCAACACGGCACTGTTTGTGAGAAACACTCTGAAGCTTCCACTGAAATCCATCAGCTTGTGTTACAAACAGGAGAAGGGCAGGTTTGTGTTCGAGCTGGAGACCCTGCAGCCGGCACAATGGTCCAACAGGTGGATCCACCTGTGCTCACATCCGCTGCCCTCGAGTGGCCAAACAAATCAGTTGTTGAAGCTTTAAGATGTGTAGCCCTTCGTCTGGTCCTAACTAGCAGCAGTCCATTCAGATGATCCCGGCTACTGCCATGACCATTATTTAAGTTTCCAATGTTGTTGTTTCGTCCTTAAAGGATCCATTCCAGAGGTCATTCACGACATCACGTAGTCTTTCAACGTACAATAGTGGCAGCAACACAGCGCAAACTAAGCTCAAGGTCATACACACAAAAAGGCCCAGACAGTCATCTAAATCCGTTTCAGTAGAAGAACAAAAGATTATACAACACCTCTACCAGGTATTTCATCTTTTTGGTGTGCTTTTAAAAGCCCCACTGTGAAGCAAGGTCAAACTAAGTTTGGTGAATGTAATATTTTCTCTGGTATAAGATTGAAATTGAAGTGAAAATAAAGAACAAGGATTTTTTTAAATCAACCCTGGCTCACACTCAAAATTCGAGATAGAGATTTGTTTATTTACTATATAGATAATGTTATGTTTTGCATGATTAATCATAAGGTTGACAGTATGTTGCACTTGATCTAAAGATTGCTTCCTTCTCCTGGTTGTTTTCCAGTTCTATGCGCCGTGGTGCGGCTACTGTAAGAAACTAGAGCCCATATGGCACGATGTGGGAGTCGAGCTGAAGACCTCCGGGTCGCCGGTCCGCGTGGGAAAGATGGACGCCACGGCGTACTCTGGTGAGTAAACACCGAAGCGCATCAAGATCCTCCCCTCGGAGCCGGTTTGTCCCCGGGTGATTGTTTATCGTGAGCTGGAGACTAAAATAGATCAGACTAATTGACTGGTGTTGTTCAACAACATGATGATGTCCTGTATCTAAAAGGCTTTCAGGTCTCATTAAAAGCACCACAAACAATGTTAAAGATGGGTTTTGACATTATTATCATGATATCTCAATACTATTGTTATATATGTACTACTTCACTCTATCATCATACAGTGAAAGATGAGTATTAATATAGTGAGTAAAATTACAATAATCCCCCATTAAATTATGCAAGCTGTGCTTTAAGAGTAATCCGTGGACACATTTAATACATTGGGGAATTACGCTTATTAGATAGTAGCGGAGAGGTAGATGAGCGTCAGATTGATGCCACTCCACGGGCGTAGGAAACCGAGTAGATGCCATTTCCTGTTTTCTTCTACTTTTAACAGGTGGTGTGCTACTTTTATGTGGCTATACGAGCATGAGAAAAATTATGGGTACATTTTGTAATTTCATGCAGAGGAAGTGGTTGGTCCCTGATCACATATCTGAAGATATTTAAAAGTACAGAAATTGATTCAATGACTAATTCAGAGCCATCTTTAATACTATAACTCATTCTTTATTTAAACTTGAGGATGAGGTATAATAAATAAACAATATTTATTGAATAGAATATTTTCTCTAGAATCATAAGATGAGTAAATATTTACAAGAACATAAATAAGAAATTTATAAACATATAAAATGTAAAATATGCAATAAAATATACCGCTGAGTTTGGCTCTGCTGCCTGGTAATTAATCCAGTCCTCACAATATTATACACTTAGCTTTGGCTATACAATGTGAGCATAAAGCTATAGGCTGTGGCTGCAGCTTTATGTCTCAAATAGTAAAATAAAACTGTGTACTCTGTCAGTGCTTAATTATAGATAGATAGATAGATACAGTAGATAGATAGATAGATAGATAGATAGATAGATGGCTAGATGGCTTGATGGCTTGATGGCTATCGGCAAGAAAGAGAACATGCATATATACCAAAATGTTGAACTATTCCTTTAATCATCAACCATTTCCCCGATCCAGCATTTTGTCTAAAATTAAGAACGTATTTGACTCCTGTAAGAAGATGAAAACAGGAACCATTTGAAGAGAAAGATGGTTCTCGATGTACATATGTTTGTCTGAGATGCTATTATTTGTTTTCTATGTTGCAGGAATGGCGTCAGAGTTCGGTGTTCGTGGTTACCCCACAATAAAACTGTAAGTGACACTCTTTGTACAACAGATAATCCTTATCTTAACTTTAATTTAAATTCAACTTTTTTAAACATTCATTTTTAACTTAAAGGGACTGTTTGTAACTTTTTAAGCGTATAAATGTACCGGGTCGGGACACATGTGCGCTGCCTTGTCTCCGCTGCCTGCTCGCCTTCACTCAGACAGCGCGCACATTCTCGCTCAGCTCGCTCCACCTCTAGACGTGAACGCGCGCTCACTACACACTGCAGAAGAGTTAGTTTAGCTCTGAGAATATCTAGTGAATGTACAGTGGACTTTGTGCAGAAATAACTGCTGCAGCTCCTCCAGCCCAACAGAGGTTTCCCGTGTCTTGTGAAGTGACGGGACTCTGCAGAGAGTTACGTTGTCTTCTCGTTACCGACCGGGTGCCGGTGTCTCCTCTGCTCTCTCCGGCTGCGGGCGGAGAGAGCAGGGAGACACGCTGCAGAGCCCCACTGCTGAAGCCTGCGCTGAGGCAGGAAAAGCCAACACTAGGATCAGATCTAAATCATGTTCATGGAGAGACCTTCGTCTGGTCAGCTAACATTACTGCCAAGCAGCTGAAATATAGAGTGATATTGTGGTTTAGCTGACGTGTGTCGACTCACTGTTTTGAGCGATGCTCGTTCAGGTATATGTAGAGCGAGCAAGCGCGAGCCCGACGCTGACTTTCGTTTATTTCACGGCCACAGGTGTCGCTGTTAAGAAGCATTTCTGAACGTTACAAATAGTCCCTTCTAAAGCCACAGTTGACTGTTTACTTTGATTCAAATCAACCATGCACACTTCTCCTTTTTTTTTTTTTTTTTGCAAATTGCTGTAATTTTCTGAACCACTCAGTGCAGCTTTGAATAAGCCTAAAGAAATCTATATGAGATTAAAAAGGCTTAATGGATTTTGTACGGACCTACAGGGTCTGGACACAGTGTGATAATTAGTCCAATACAATATATCTGCAGATAACTATTTCTGTGACGCCTCAAGTATTTCTTAAGCTCGTATCGGAGAGGAATTGATTCAATTTTACAGTCATTTTTTAGGCTGTAATTTGGTGTTATATTACACTATATTGTCTAAGTGTCTTTACTTTGTAAAGTAAGTTTTTGTGTTATTATCAGGATCCGTTTACCCCCACTGTTGTCTTTTTTTCCCTCGAGGTTTGGCCTGTTGAGATGCCGTTAGATGACTTATTCAGGAGGGAACAAGGTGTTGTTGCTGCTTCCTTAAGGCATAACTAAGTGACAAACTCTGTTCACACCTCTTGAGCTTAAATTGTATTAGGTTCAACACTCCTCGATGCTGTTGATTCGACATTTCTTGGGTGATCAACTATGTTTAAAATCAGCTTTAGCAATTAAAATGTATGTAATTTGGGACTCACCTGAGAAATATAAGAGGTAAATGTAAATTTTATCTTTTGATTTATTGATTAACAAATCAAGTTTGTGAACTGATTTCTCATTTTCATTTTTCTTGAAGTGCAAGTGACTTTTTTTTTTTAATTATACGAAATTAATGAATGTAGGTAGACGCCAGCTGCTCGACAGTAGAACTCATGTTGACTTGAGAGAAATGATCATCCTACATGGCAGACTTCCCTCCATGTATTTGATACAGAATCATTTATCTGCACGCTGCCATAATGGGCTCCCCATTTAGTTTCATCAAGCTCATTTGGGAAACTGCCACAGGATCACGGCAGGGTTCATAACATTAAACCCAAGCAAGTGATGAAACATCCACCGCAGAACATGAGATACCTCCCTCGGTGACGGGAGGCTTGATTAAGAGTTCTGTTTCCCCCGAGTTCATTAAGCCCTGTGGGCTGATGCAACCGGAGCAATCCTTAATGCAGTCTGCTTGTTGTAGGAGCTCCTGCAGTTTATTTGGCTGGAAGTCAATTAGAGACAGACGTTTGTTGTTGTTTTTCATTGGAGGTGAGAGGATTTAGATTGAGTTGACATTAGTGATGAATAAGCTTTTCCTGATAGATTTGCAGTTTCATCAGATCACCGTGTAACAGACGTGTTGGCGTCGCTCAGATGTCAGGCACAGACTTTAAGTGTGCCAAAGACAGATGCTGTCTTTAAAGGTGCTCTATACGATATCCAGAGCATTAACATAGCAAACAACTATTGTCTATGTAAAGATATAGAGGAGTAATGTCTACCTGAACGGAGAATGAAGTCACTCTCCCTCTGTGTGTGTTGTAATCAGAGCTTCTCTGTGCTTTGTTGACATAGCCGGGCCGGCTTTTAGTGCATGTTAGCATGCCCCACTGGCTAGCTCATAGCCACCGGTCTGCACTGCTCTCATATGGCGGTTACAGCCGATAGCGCCGTTGTGGAAGCATAGCGCCCACCCTTTGGTTCCCCTCAGGTTAACATAGTTATCTCTGTCAGCACTGTTACCGTTGTTTTCACTGTTAGCACCGTTAGCTACGAGCTTTCGGCTCAGCTGTTGCCATGTTGAGAGCCATGGGAAGCAATAGAAATGCTCCCAATCTTGCATTTAGCACCTTTAATGGCCTAAAGTAGGGCTGCAACTAATGATTATTTATCGATTAATCTGTCAAATTTAGAGGCCCAGGGTTTGAATCCGACCCCGCGGCCCTTTGCTGCATGTCATCCCCCTCTCTCTTCCCCTTTCATAGCTATCATTGTCACTATCAATAAAGGCAAAAAGCCCAAAAAAGAATCTTATAAGAATAAAAACCCTGCAATTGACCAAAGTGCTTTACACAGTAAAAAGGAAAAAGGTGCAGAAATTGACAACAATGACAAAAACACATATTGACAAACCTAAAACACATAGAAAGCCAGAGAAAATAAGTGTGTTTTTAGCCTGGATTTGAAGCATTCGATGGCGTTGGCGGATCGAACACACAGAGGGAGGCAGTTCCACAACTTGGGCCCGGCCACAGAAGAACCAGAGAAATGCTTCTAAAGTTATGCACTCAATTAGGCCACCTCATTAGTTCTTCATTTGTTAGTAGTCAATCCAACAGAGCACCTTTGGGATGTGGTGGAACGGGAGATTCACAGCATGAATGTGCATCCAACAAATCCACAGTTTCCAGCTCCTTGTTGAATCGATGCCACGAAGAATCCAGCCTGTTCTGGGTGCAGTCTAATACCTACTCAGTATTAGAAAGGTGTATTGGCAAGAATCTGTCGATACGATACGTATCATGATACAGGGGTTATGATTCAATATTTTGCAAGCGATATATTGCGATTTTTTAAAAATCTAATTTTAGGAAAACTGTCATAGTATAAAGAAGACACCACCATATGCAAAATGTTAAAACCTTTTTTTGCAATCAGAAAAGTGGAATCTGCATTTGCATTTATCACAGTCCGTCATAGCACTACTTTGAGAGGGCACATATCTTTGCCAGTGAAATAAAGTACTGACTGATTTTATCTTTGCATGTAAATTATTAATTAAAAATCCAGTGGTTTTGAGAATCGACACAGTATCACAAAACGTAATATTGCGAAACTCAATGTTTTCAATATTTTCTTACACCCCTAGAAAGGTGTACCGAAGAAAGCGACCAAGGAGTGTATGAAAAGGAGAAGAGCAGCACATTTTGACATTTGAGAAGCACCTAATATTTGTCATTTTTGCTTGTTTAAGCAGCAAAAGCAATTAATTGAATGTCAGAATAGTTGCTGATTAATCTTTCTGTCCATTGACTAATCAACCGATTTAGTTTGAGCTTTGCCTCTTCTGTTATGTTCTTCCTCTTTTGCTTGCTGAATGAGGTTTTTCAGATCCTGAATGCAAAGTTCAATGTCACGTAATTGATTTCCATTTTATTTCCACATGAATGTTTCAATCGGTGTCTTCTTCACTCAGCAGCGAATTAATAACACAAAATGCCACTGAATGTTTTTTACATTTCATTTGTTTCTGTCTCTCCTCCGCAGGTTAAAGGGGGATCTTGCCTATAATTACAAAGGACCAAGGACAAAAGATGACATTGTAGAGTTTGCCAACAGGGTGGCAGGGTACGCCTTACACCACCACTTCAAAAACACATGACATGAAACTGATAAATAAGTAGAACTTCCTTTATTTCACAGCTGTGCTAATAAGAAGCATCCAAGCAAGCTTATCAATGCGGGCCATATTTGTTTCATAGCTCAACGGGTTTCACCCCTCTGCTGATCCAGTTAAAGCCACTGTATCAACTGTGCCTGACAGATTTTCTCCTACTTGAGGGAAATCAAGCTAGATCCGTGACAGAGGGGTTGATCAAAAGCTTGGCTCTAACTTCAGGGCTGCAGGTTGTTGAGCGTCCACTGGGTGGCGCCACCAGCACATAAATCAAGAACAGAGTTGTTGGAGTTTCTACATCATTAGTGTGACATTTGTATGCTGAATAGGATTTCACTCATTAAAATGAACTAATCTGTGTGGGTTTCATTCCCCTCTCCAGACCGGCCGTCAGGGCGCTTCCCAGCAAGCAGATGGTCGAGCACATGATGAAACGACACGATGTGCTCTTTGTGTACGTCGGTGGGGAGTCTCCCCTCAAAGTAAGCACCATTTATGTCACCCACATGAGTCAAAAGTTTACTCCAAGCACCCAGAGCTACAATGCAAAAAACTGTGTATTGATTGACTGATAGAAGCGCTGCTCTGCTGCTGTTATAACAAAGAATAGGTTGTGTGTAACACCTTGTAGTGACTCAGCCTTTACAAGTGCTCAACACTGACTTATTGAAAGCTGTTGTTTTTACATGCTGAAAGACTTGTTTGCCGTTGCAGGAGAAGTACAACGACGTAGCCGTGGAGCTCATCGTCTACACTTATTTCTTCTCGGCTTCAGAGGAAGTCTTACCGGAGGTAACGCTTTGAATTTGCATCCCTTTGAATATCAGAAAAACACTGAAATCACTTTAGGAGAGTCGTCATCATATGTTATCGATACTCTTGAGTATTGTGCAACCAGTTGATGTTTCTATCCTTAATAGTTTTATAGATTAAAGGGATAGTTTGGCTGTTTTGAAGTTGGGTTGTATGAGGTACTTATCCATAGTCAGTGTATTACCTACAATAGATGCTGATAGTGCTGGTACTCCTGTCTGCTTCTCCGAAATGTGGGCATGCCAACCGCCATCTCTGACTATGGATAAGTACCTCATACAACCCGACTTCAAAACACCCAAAATATCCCTTTTTAAAGTAAATAATGACATTCTTTTAGCGTAGTTATCCTCCCACTGCTGCATATACACAAACCAGGCTTGCATGCCGTCTTTGCATTATGCAAAACAGCATAAGTTTCACAGTTTGCTGCAAAGCTCTGCTGCCAACAGTCTTGTCCCACATTTTTGCAGGTGCACAAACATTCACAGAGTGAAAATGATTCATGGAAGTTGGTTTTGAATTAAATCATTTTTTTGTGTCTTCAACAGTC